>NC_135656.1:24251636-24379136 GCF_964188315.1 Podarcis muralis | reverse complement strand
TACTGAGTAGAATTTCATGACATGATTTGGCCAAAATGACCCTGCCCATACACAAAAGGCAGATTTACAAGAGCCTTTGGCAGGCACCTCTGATTACCTAACATGGGGGACAAACAAGAGGGGATGGCTCTCTCTGTCATGCCCCAGTTGTGAATTTCCCAGCAGAATCTGGCTCCTACTGAGTTCCGGAAGCCTGTCTGCAAGGACACCAGGAATCATACCTCATTGCTGCAGAGTGCCGGGGGCAAGCTGGGCAAGGAGGGAGGTTATAGCCCGGTGTGTCAGTGCAGCCCATATCATGGCTATAGGGTATCCCCAGGTAGTAATCAAAACCTGGAATTAAAGCCACAGTATTAGAATATGCAAGGCCACTTGTTGCGACCAGAAAACAATTTTGGGTTGTTTCTAAGGAAACAGGTTTATACTGCTGCTTGTATAAAGTCCACCTGCAACAACTGCAGACACAAGAAGCGTTGCTACCAGGCAGAACAGCTGTCCCAAGTTCCACTGCTGACAATTCAATCCATGCAGGCAAATATCTGAACTTTCCCTGCAAAAATCCACTCTTTAAAGCCGAATCGGAACAAATATCAATTCAAGTTTTCAGTGGATTGGCGTTTGCTCCAAATGTGCTTTAAAGAGCAGGTTTTCACAGGGAAAGCTCTGGAGCGAAAAGAAAAAGGAATTTAAAAAGAAGGAAGGGGCCTATTAAGCCTTAACTGCAGATAGCATCAGTACAGAGAAGGGAGTTTGCTCCAGGAAGGGATCATGCAACCTAGTCTTGATGTCTTCACTGTGATTGGGAGATTAGACTCCAAGGGTTTGTTCTTACTGAGGCAGTAAATCTGAGTAATGATTTAAGGGCAGGGGCTGACCTAATCAAATGCTTCTCTATACAAAACCTCGCCCTAGCCATAGAAAACTAGCATTTCAAGAAGAGAGTTTTCATCTTGACACGTTATATAATAATAAGAATAGTTTATTATTTATACCCCGCCCATCTGGCTGGGTTTCCCCAGCCACTCTGGGCGGCTTCCAACCGAATATTAAAAACAATACAGTGTCAGACATTAAAAAATTCCCTAAACAGGGCTGCCTTCAGATGTCTTCTAAACGTCAGAGAGTTGTCTATTTCTTTGACATCTGATCGGAGGGCGTTCCACAGGGCAGGCGCCACTACCGAGAAGGCCCTCTGCCTGGTTCCCTGTAACCTCACTTCTCGCAGCGAGGGAACCGCCAGAAGGCCCTCAGCAAGGGACCTCAGTGTCCGGGCTGGATGAAATTTAATAATAATTTAGGAGGGCTTGACACTGAGGGCATGCACTGGTACAAAGAAACACCCGAGCATGTGAGCTCACATCTAAAGTTTCAAGTCTTGAGCAAGAACCAGGCCTAAATCTGCAGTGGACGTTCAGATTTCAAGATGGGGTGGGGGGTGGGGAATATAGCATGGTATCCTTACCACGAAAGTTGGGATGATAAGGGCCGTTGTGTCCCAAGTGCCATTTTCCTGCAAGGAAGCAATTGCCGAAGAGCAATATTAGCAAATCATATGTACCAGTCACTGGGGAGAGTACTTAATGCTTTCTATCTGAGGTGTGGTGAACAGGGCTGTGCAAATAGGTGACCAGTGGGATTAGGCCATCAAACTGGAGAAGCCTTCAGGTAGCAGCTTCTATGAACACCAATATCTTAAAAGATGCAAAACAACCCATCCTTAGCGGACACAGTGAGCTCTTAAAAGTTAAGTTATTTCTTTCTGGCCAAGTGATAGCATCCCTCAAGGGAGAGGACAGAAGGATCTAGTCAGGAAATTTCCAGCCATCATTCTTGCATGCCAAAGAGGTAGAGGGGAATTTCCTGCACATTCAGTTGCCAGTGTATGACCCAGACCTGTGATTATTATGCCTCCCTTTCATGGCAGAGTGGAAAGCAAAATGTATGTTTCTCTTCCACCAGTGATGCATGATTAATATGATAGCAGCAGCATCCCAGATGTCTCCCTCATAGTCTCACGCAAGGGGTGCCTGAAATTCACATGCCATTATTTGTTCGTGGATTTTATATTTCACCTTCTCTTGCAAAGGGCCTCAGCGCAGCTTACCATAATCATTAAAACAAATGCAACGTAAAAGAAGTAAAAAACAACAACCCTCAAACCAGCAATAAAACACAAAGATTAAAAGCAGAAAAAAACAGCATTGTGTGGTATTCAACTAAATAAATGTGTGAGCCAAATGTCTTGCACATGGGCAACAGGACTTTCCCATGTCTTTCCCCCCATGTGTGCTGACCCCCAAAATCTGCTCTGAAGGATTGAGGGGGGGGGACCCAGATTCAGGCCGTGGGGAGTCCCATTGTGCAAGTTGAAGCTGTTCCACCCACACAAGAAACTACTTTGCACTACTTTAAATAAAACCCACTATGCGGCTTTTAAAATACCCATTAAAACAGAAAAAAGATGGGCTTCAGCTGACATGCTCAAAAAGCAATAGAGATTTACCAGGCAAACATTTTTAACAAGCAAACATTTTTAGATAGTTCCATAGGTTGGATGTCCCCGCAGAAAAGGCCCTCTTTCTGGCAAAAGGTGGGGGAACCCAAAGAACAGCCTCTAGAGATCACAATTTCGCCCATGGTGAACCCTAACAACGTAACCAGAAATGCTGCTTTTATTGACAATGCAAGATACTACGCCAATGGTGTTTAGTATCAGCCGAATGTGGAATTGATGGGGCCAACAGACTGTGAGCAAGGAAATCCCTGGTTCACATCTCACCGCTGCCATGAACTTCAGAGGTAGCTTTGGACAACTCTCTCTCTCTCTCTCTCTCTGCCTGAGTCTCACATCTGCATTATGGATGTACTTCTGCTAATCTCTTTACAGGATTTTTGTACAGAGATGATTTGTGGGAAGGGCTTTGAACACTCAAAAAGCATGGGGAAATATGCAGTTGTGCTATTTATAATATAATTTAGCAGAAATATAGATATAGATACACAGATATGCAGATACGTATAAAAAAACAACCCTTTAAACAAAACCAGGTTAATTTTCTATTGGAGGTTGGTTAAATTACCTATCGCAGCAGTGAGGTAGCCAGCTTCTTTCAGAACATCTCCCAAGCTTGTCTCGTTCAACGGGAGGCCGGCCACCGAGGTGACAGCAAAATTGTGAGTCACTCCATTGCGAAGGCCAAGGCGGCCTGTAAGCAGAGAGGCTCGTGATGGGGAACAGGTAGATGCCGCTGAATGGAAATCGAGAAATCTAGAGGCAGCAAAAAAAGAAGAGAGATTCCAACTATTATTTACCATTTATTGTGCTTCCTTTTTCTTGAAAGAATTCACTCTGATCGAGTCAAGTTTAATGCAGGTTTTCTTAATGGTGGCCTCAACGACACTGCAATCCTAATCTCTGTGCGTCCCCCACCCCCTTTCTTGGTCCGATTTCCTCTTTATAAAACACTTTGAACTCTCAGATCCATTTGTTGTTGTTTTTTTAAAGTTTATTTAATTTTATTTACAATATCTTAAAACCACAAACAAACCAATAAAGAAAAAACATAAACACACTAAACAACAAATACCAATACATAAATACCTTCTCCAAAAGTACTAGTTTATATCATGTCCTATCATATCGTCGATCTGACTTCCCTCCGCCACAAATTGAGCTATAACAAATTAATATCGTTCTTGCAGTTCCTTTTATAACCGTTTTTTCACTTCACAGGTTCTATGTTATACCTACTGTTATTTTAATATTTCCTAAAAAATTTTCCATGTAAATTATAAATTTATTCCAGTCATTAATAAATTTTTTGTTACTCTGCTGCCTGATCTTCTGTGTCATTTTTGCTAACTCTAGGTACTCAAATAGCTTATTTTGCCATTCTCTAATGGTTCTCTCAGATCCATTTGTGACACAGCAAATGGTGACACAGCAAATTCGAGTTAAAGTGTTCTTTCTGGTGGAAAGCAATGCTTCTCTCCCTGGCTACTCTGGTTAGAGGCTCAGGTCTCTGCGCCTCCAAGTCCATTGCTAAGAAGTCTGGTCTTTATCCCCACATCCTTTGCCACGGTTACGTTCTGGGGAAAATAAAGCCCTTTCTGACTGCCTAGAAGCAACAAGCTCAGCTCCCAACCCCATCTTGGGTGTCCTCTATAGGTGGGTAAGGAAAAGGTCCAGCAGTTGTTACACACGCATGAAAGTATTTGTGCCCACAGAATTAGCAAAACTACTAACTTGGCAGGGAGGACACTAGAGACCAAACAGAATTCGTTGATGATACGAATGCTGATGCTATCACAAAAGGAGAGATCTATAAAATTGTCCCAACGCTCTGACATCTCCAGCCAGGCTGGAGTTATCTAACCTCTCCCAGGAACATCATTCCCTAAGCAGGCTGGATCAAAATGTAGTTGCTTTTCTTTCAGAGCATCATGCTCTTAACTATGGACTGAGATGTGTACTGTCCAAAAACCAGCATACGTGTCATGGGGCTTTAGGATTGGAGATGTGGCTTTTAATCCAGCTAAGGCAGGGGTCAGCAACCTTTTTCAGCCGTGGGCCGGTCCACCGTCCCTCAGACCATGTGGGGGGCAAAATGAACGAATTCCTAAGCCCCACAAATAACCCAGAGATGCATTTTAAATAAAAGGACACATTCTACTTATGTAAAAACACGCTGATTCCCGGACCGTCCGTGGGCCGGACTGAGAAGGCGACTGGGCTGCATCCGGCCCACAGGCCTTAGGTTGCCTACCCCTGAGCTAAGGGGTAATTGATACCAATGAGAGATTTTGAAGAATTTGACAGTGTTAGAGGCCTGAGAAGTCTAAGAGGACCAAAACATAGGCCTGATGTTCCTGGAGGCTAGAATCAACTCATGGGCGGGCAAGTCATTGGCAACACCTGAAGATTTTGTGTTATGTTCACATTCAGGTCTGAGGCTAGAATTTATCAGCCGGTGTGGCGTTTTAAAAACCCAAACAGAACAAGAGTGGTATGAATCAATCACCTCCAAGATGGATGCCGTAGTATAAAAACGGAACAGCAAACAGAAGTTCTAATCACTGTTGCTATCTTAGCTCCCTGGACTGACAATTTGCCTTGGCAGGTTTTATAAGTCAGTGCTGACGTCTGTTGAGGAAGTTTTTATGAACTTTGCCCATCCCGAAGAAGACGCAACCTTTCATTATCAGGGAGAATCTTTGTACTAATCTTTGTTTTACAGGCCCTGAGATTACAGAGGCACATTTTGAAAACGTGACAGGGAAAGGTAGAAATGAAAAGTGGGTTCTCTGGGTTTTGGAAAGCTTTTGGTGATTAGCGTTAATATCACAAGGACATTCCTCCAAGGAGCTCAAGGTGGTAAACATGGTTCTTCCTCCTTGTCATTTAATCCCCACAACAACCCTGTGAGGTAGGGTAGGCTAAGAGGCAGTGACTGGGCCCAAGGTCATTCGCTGAGCTTCATGGCTGAGTGGGGATTTGAACTCAGGTCTCCCAAATCCTAGTCTGACACTCAAACCACGATGCCATATAGACAGCGAGTTTACATAGACAACAGCATTGATAACCAAGGGTTCTGGGGGGCTGGGGAAGCTAATACAATGTTGAAAGTCATCCATCGTACAGATGGACTGGAAAATGATAGTGATTATGCTGGCTGGCCTCACAGAAATAAACAGAAATGTTAATAGTGAATAGCACAGCCTGTCCCACCAAAACTGGTTGCTCCCTTCTACTTTATGTACCGTATATTTCCACGATGTTTTTTGCAAAAAAAAAAAAAGGTCAAAAATTGGGGGTTGTCTTATACACAGATGGTGAATGCTCTGGTGTGGGCGGGGCAGGCTTGGGTTCTGGTGCGAGTAGCCTGGGCTTGGGTTCAAGCTCTGGCATGGGCAGCCCAGGCTCGGGTTTGGGTTCTGGCAGGATTTCTTAATTTTGGGTTAAAAAAATAGGGGTTGTCTTATACATGGTGGCATCTTATACACGAAAAATATGGCAATTTGATTGTGTTGCTATCTGAATTGGCTTGTTGTCCTCTTCCCTCACCATCCCTTTTCCATCACATTTTTAAAAGTGCAGGTCTGAGGATAGGGTCTGCATGACTTTTTAATATTTGTGCAGTGCCTAGGGTAGCTTCCACCCTTTTTACGAACAGCAACAATAGTGGGTGCTAAGCGTTGGTTTGAACCTTACCTCATGCCTTCCGTCGCTATCTTATCCAAGTGAGGCGTGTCTTTTCTCAGGTTCCAGTTGGCCCCAAGATCTCCCCATCCAATATCATCTGCTAAAATTATTATGAAATTGGGTTTTTTGTAGCCTGATCTTTCCCCACTCACAGAGACTAGTGGGTGTTGATAGTAGAAGAGCCCTATGAAGCAGCTGGCCAGCACCATGAATAGTCCCTTCAGAAGCAGAATCTCCATCGTATCAGAAATGTTCCACTAGTAAACATCTCATGGATGCTAGCAAGTTAGCTAAAAATAGGCTCTTATAACTCCTTTTGTGCTTTCTTCACAGGCAATGTAAGAATTTCACATCATCAGAAACATATGCACCATCTGCAAAAGAGGAAATTATAAATAAAGATGAGAGGGAGGAAAACCCAGAGGCAATAGCAGCACACATAATATTTATATGGAGTGGGCCTCAGCTATACCAAGCCTCTAGGTCAGGGGTCTGCAACCCGTGGCTCCGGAGCCGCATGTGGCTCTTTTACACCTTTGCCGCGGCTCCGGGGCGGATACTAGCAAGGGGAGGCGGCGCATTGTGCGCCCCGACACTCCCCACTGTGGCGGGCACTCTACTGGCTGTGACGTTGCATGGGGACGGTGCGTGCATTAGTCACGCACCGTCCCGACGTGACCTTCCTGCCCGCTACATTGTAAGGGGCATGTACGCTGGTCACTGCATTGAAAGGGCGCATGTACACTGTCACTGTTTTGAAGGGGAGTGAAGAACACACACACACAAATAGGTAACTTGTTAATTTAATGTTTATTTCTATGAGCAGGAGTAATTCTGAGGGGTCAAACAAAGAAATAATAAAAAAGTGACAAAAAAGTTATTTTTATAATAACGAGTTTTGCGGCTCCCAGTTTTTTTCTCTCTTCAGAAACGGGTCCAAGTGGCTCTTTTTGTCTTAAAGGTTGCAGACCCCTGCTCTAGGTGATGGCCTGACTTGATGACGGTGGAAACCTCTGACAACATGGAGGGGAAGTTGCTGGAACCCACCAGAATTTTGCTAAAGCTTCCAGGAAAATCCAGCCCCACATCTATGGGAAGCAGAATCCCAAATTCATTAACAGACGCCAGTTTTCAGACAATTCTACAGCAAGCCTGCTTCAACCATCTTTGCAAGGTAGAGAGTAGTATGAGTACTCTTTGGACACTGAAGTCCAACCCCAGAAAAAAATTAAGACATGCTGTATTTTTCCGTGTATAAGACTATACTTTCCCCTAGTTTTTTAAAGTTTAAAATTGGGGGTCGTCTTATACACAGAATGTTTAAAATATTTATTTCTTAATTTTGGGCTCAAAAATAGGGGTCGTCTTAAATATGGGGGTGCCTTATACATGGAAAAATACAATACTTAAGCCATATTGAAACCAATGGGTAGGTTGGTCACACAACTAACAAATTCACTCCTTCTATGAATGCTTCCTTGAAGAAAAGTCTCTGTGTTCAAGGGGCATGTTCAGAAGCAAGTGTTCAGGATAGCACTCTGAAGGTCCCCAGATTCCACACAACTGAAGTACAACTGTCTCTAGAGCAGACCCAGCTGTCAAAACATTATTCACCTACTTATCCCCCCCCCCCCAGTCTCAGTAGATGAGAGTTCAGGTTTGGGTGAGGCGAGGGGGCATCATTGGCACTCCTGACAGCTCTGCGCAGAGCTCAGGCTGGAGGCACCATAAGAGCAGATAATAATAATAATAATAATAATAATAATAATAATAATAATAATAATATATTTATATCTCACCCATCTGGCTGAGCTTCCCCAGCCACTCTGGGCAGCTTCCAACAAAATATTAAAATACAGCAATGCATCAAACATTCAAAGCTTCCCTAAACAGGGCTGCCTTCAGATGTCTTCTAAAAGTCTGGTAGTTGTTTATCTCTTTGACATCTGATGGGAGGGCGTTCCACAGGGCGGGCGCCACTACCGAGAAGGCCCTCTGCCTGGCTTCCTGTAACTTGGCTTCTCGCAGTGAGGGAACCGCCAGAAGGCCTTCAGCGCTGGACCTCAGTGTCCGGATAGAACGATGGAGGGTGGAGACGCTCCTTCAGATATACTGCACCGAGGCCGTTTAGGGCTTTAAAGGTCAGCACCAACACTTTGAAATGTGCTTGGAAACGTACTGGGAGCAGGTGTAGGTCTTTCAAGACTGGTGCTATGTGGTCTCGGCGGCCACTCCCAGTCACCGGTCTAGCTGCCGCATTCTGAATTAGTTGTAGTCACCTTCAAAGGCAGCCCCACATAGAGCGCATTGCAGTAGTCCAAGCGAGAGATAACCAGAGCATGCACCACTCTGGCGAGACACTCTGCGGGCAGGTACCAGATGGAGCTGGTAAACAGCTGCCCTGGACACAGAATTGACCTGCGCCTCCATGGACAGCTGAGAGTCCAAAATGACTCCCAGGCTGTGCACCTGTTCCTTCAGGGGCACAGTTACCCCATTCAGAACCAGGGATCTCAAATTTTGCTTCAGGCATAATCATCCTCACACTGAGCCTTAACCAGAAGTTGCATCTCCATCTGAGTAGCTAGCTCGGCTTTCCATGAGCTAAGCCTCCTTGTTTAAAAGGAGCCCAGCTTGCTATATCAGTCGTCAATTCCGAAGGTGGGGGGGAGACGCTAGGGCTTCTCAGTTGGTCTTTGGTCAACCGAGAGCTAGGTGATCTACTCATCTCAGAGAGATGCTGGCACGATGGGGTCCTTCAGCCCAGGTACTTCTGGTTTAATATAAATACCCTGATGGTTATTCTTTCCGCCACTCCAAACCTCCAGTAATATCCCTTTAAATCAGGCATAGGCAAACTCGGCCCTCCAGATGTTTTGAGACTACAATTCCCATCATCCCTGACCACTGGTCCTGTTAGCTAGGGATGATGGGAGTTGTAGTCCCAAAACATCTGGAGGGCCGAGTTTGCCTATGCCTGCTTTAAATCCACAAAATTCTCACCTTGTCATCTTAAATTGATGTCTGTTTTTCTTCTTCTGTGTATCTCAACCCGCATTAGATGACTTCTGAGTTTGATCTGGAGAAGGGAGAACTTCTGACATACCTAGTTTGCCTGTACCAGAAGACAAAAATAAACAAAAACAAAATTTTCATTGGAGCGGGGGTGGGGGGTGGAGGACACATTTTTGCTTTGGCAGAAATCGGAATTGCCATTTTCAAATGCACAGCTGAGTTAATTTTATGAGTGTTTTCACACATATGTAAGGCAAGGTTAAAAGAAGACAACAGTATGCTTGCACACAGAAACAAAAACACAAGAAGAGCAGCATCTGTTCTTCCTAACCACACCATGGATAGATCTTTTAAAAATAAAAATATAGTTTTATTAATTTCCAATATATAGACACCCCCCATTTATGCATTCAGTATGTACGCAACTGTGTATATGTGCATTGTGCCGAACCTGGAAGTGAATTAAGAATCGCTAAAACAGCCCCAGAAGAGGCGTGAAGCTGTCAGAAAAAGGCGCAAAAACAGAACCTTGCAATCCCACAGGCCTTCACAATTGCAATCCCAAGAGGCCTTGCACCAACCATTGAGGCCTGTGGAGAGTTGGAGTTTGAAGGAAGAGGTTGAGAGAGAGGAATTGTGCTGGAGTTTGGAGGTTTTGGAGGCAATTTTTGAGTCGTTCTTTGAGATGGCACCTAAATGCACAGCCTCATCACCTTCCTCAGGTGATGACAAACCCAAGAGTGGTACCCACGCTGGAGGAGGAATTGGAAGCGCTAGACTGCTGACAGGATGGCTTGAGCATGTGTGCTATGGCACACAAGTTTGGCAGGAATTGTTAGTACAGTGGTACCTCGGGTTAAGTACTTAATTCGTTCCGGAGGTCCGTTCTTAACTTGAAACTGTTCTTAACCTGAAGCACAACTTTAGCCAATGGGGCCTCCTGATGCCGCCACACCGCTGGAGCACGATTTCTGTTCTCATCCTGAAGCAAAGTTCTTAACCCGAGGTACTATTTCTGGGTTAGCAGAGTCTGTAACATGAAGCGTATGTAACCTGAAGCGTATGTAACCCGAGGTACCACTGTATATCAGTCCTCCATTGCTGGGTGTGTGATGGTTACATCACACGTCCATGTTTACTTTCTAGGCTTGGAAAAGCCTGAGAACGGAAGCTAGCCTTATCTCTTCCGCTCTGTTGTGTTTTTGTACTTTTTACTTTCTGTTCTCTCTCGGAGCTAAAGGGAGAGGACGCCATGATTGTTTGTCCTGTAAATATTGCTGAATAAAAGCTTAGAATGAGCACACAATTCTCCACTTCGTTTCTGCTGATCTCTGCTGAGTGTGTGCGCGCACAGGCATCTGCTATGTGACGCTGGAGCGTCCCGGGACTGTTGATTTATGGATGTCCCGGAGCTGTGCAACACCAGGAAGACGCCCAGAGAGGTTTCGTCTCATCTCGGGGGCTGCATGCCCCCCCCCCGGCGTATCCTTGAACCTACAGGACCGCCTCTTCTGGTATGCCCCACGGAGGACCTTAAGCTCGATAAATTGCAACACCCTAGAGGTCCCGGGCCCTAAGGAAGTTAGATTAGCCTCAACCAGAGCCAGGACCTTCTCAACACTGGCTCTGGCCTGGTGGAACGCTCTGTCTCATGAGACCAGGGTCCTGCGGGATCTGATTTCTTTCCGCAGGGCCTGTAAGGCAGAGTTGTTCCAACTGGCCTTTGGCTTAGAATCAGTTTGATTCCCTCCCCCTCTTTCTTTTTCCTTTCTCCTCCGGTGAAGAGGCTACATCCTAATGTTTTAACGTTGTATTTTAACCTTTTTTAAATTGTATTTTAATCAACTTCTTTTTATTATTGGTTGTTAGCCGCCCTGAGCCCGGTCTTGGCTGGGGAGGGCGGGGTGTAAATAAAATGTATTATTATTATTATTATTATTATTATTATTATTATTATTATTATCATCCTGACAGGAATGAGTCCAGAATACGTGCCGTTAAGGTACAAGAGAAGAAAATCCGGGCATTGGAGGCAGTGAGTGCCTGTACACCCACAACTGCCAAGGTCCCCAGCCACGTGCAGGATGAGGCCCTGTTGAAGGCTCGTGAGGCACTGAACCAATGGCTAGAAGACATGAACCGCCAGCATATCCCCATTGATGGCAGCACCTTGCGCAAGAAGACTCTCATAGTGTATGTGCACTTCAGGCAGCCTGAGAAGGAGTTCTGAGCCAGTTCTGGCTGGCTGACCCACTTCAAACAATGCTTCGATTTGAAGAATATTGGCACCTGTCTTGAAACTGCATCCATGGACCATGAGGCTGCCCAAAAATGCCTTGACCCACTGAAGAGACAGAAGCGCCAGCTGCCCATCACCATGTTCCTCTGCAAGACACCATCAGCTCCACCAAGCGAGTCTCACCCACAGCCAAGCACTTTGGGGGTACCGGTCTACCCTGCTTGTCATTGTTTGCAAATTGTGCTTCAGCAATGAGGAGGACTGAGTGCCTCCATTGCCACCATTCCTATGAAAAAGCTGACGACTACAAAGTCAGAGCTGAAATTTGACAAGATGCCAACCTTCTGATCTTCTGAGAAACTGGACAAAACTGACTCAGTTTCCAGGTCTGAAAGCTAGTTGTTCGCAGTCATCAGCACCAGCCTAATCTGAAATGGCAGAATGAATGTTATCAGGGGAGGGCACTTGAAAAGTAGAAAGAACCAGCTTGAATAGCAAGGAGTACGAGACGCTGTCAGTATAAGCAGTCACTAGAGGTGGGTGGAATGGGCTGGTTGAGTCCTGCTAAGACCAGTATTATGACAGATGTTTCCAGTTGTGTATCAATGACCTTGGGGAAAGAATGTGCAGCTGAAGATACAAAATTGGTAGGTCATTCCATGCGACCAAGGGGTGGGGGGTGGGGCAGAAAAAGAGTGACCTAGTTAAATGAGGGGCATGAGTAAATACTTGAATAAACAAAACAAAACAAAGCCCTGCGATAGCAAGAGGGGGAAAGGAAGAAAACCCAAGAAGCACCCGATGCATGCCAAGAATTCAGAGGCGGACTGTTCTCAAACCTCCCAGAGTCAAGTTCCCTGTCAAAGGCCAAACTTAATGAATGAATGTGTGTGTGTAACGATTGGAGATAACAACTGTGGTTAAATAAAAGACAGAAAGGGCATCTGTACATGAGATTCCCCCTGTCATTCGATATTTTAGTAAAACGCAATAACTGGTTATTCAATTTGATAATGGTTAATATATTAAACATATCTCCAAGCAGTGTACGGAAAACTGAAGCAACAACAGACAAACAAAATATTACAAAAATACACAGGTTGCATATAAAAACGTTACATTAATACCAAGTTACACGCGTGCGTGTGCGCGCACACACACACACACACACACACAAAGTAATATCAGTTCATTTTCCTTCTGACACATCCTCAGCGTTATCAAAAGGCCCCCAAAACAGATTGCTTGGCAGGCTCTCTTCTCTTTAACTGATGAGCCTAAGTCAGTCTGAACTTCTGGCAAAGGGCTCTGTTTACTCTTAGAAAGCAAGCATTTCTCATGTGGCTTGCCAAACAGCAAACACTTCTCTCTCTTTTTGAAGGGGACACTGTGCTCTACCTGTTTTAAAGGGCAAGAGAGACGCCTGGCCTGAACTTCTGGTTTAATGTTTGAGAAAGCTAAAACAAAGGTTGTGACGTCTTTGGAAGTACCTTGGAACAGGTAGCCTGAGAGCCCTATCTGCGTCAGAAATGATTACTGTAAAGCAGGGGTCGGCAAACTTTTTCAGCAGGGGGCCGGACCACTGTCCCTCAGACCTTGTGGGGGGCTGGACTATATTTTGAAAAAAAGAAGAACGAATTCCTAGGCCCCACAAATAACCCAGAGATGCATTTTAAATAAAAGGACACATTCTACTCATGTAAAAACACGCTGATTCCCGGACCGGATTTAAAGGCGATTGGGCCGGATCCGGCCCCCGGGCCTTAGTTTGCCTACTCATGCTTTAAAAGTCTTCCTCTTCTTCCATCCTGTCCAGGAATCATTGAACTGTAGAGTTGGAAGGGACCGATCTAGTCCAACTCCCTGCAATGCAGGAATCTCGGCTAAAGCATCCATGACAGATGGCCACCCAAGCTTTGCTTAAATACTTCTAATGAAGGAGAGACCACGACCTTCCAAGGGAGTACATTCTGCTGTCAACTGAACAGCTTGACCCCCTTTTCACCAATCCTTTCTCCTCTTCTTCTTCTTCTTCTTCTTCTTCTTCTTCTTCTTCTTCTTCCCTTCCTTCACATCTTTGGATTTGATATCCCGCCTTTCACTCCCCTTCAAGAGTCTCAAAGCGGCTAACAATCTCCTTTCCCTTCCTCCCCCACAACAAACACTCTGTGAGGTGAGTGGGGCTGAGAGACTTCAAAGAAGTGTGACTGGCCCAAAGTCACCCAGCAGCTGCATGTGGAGAGCGGAGACGCGAACCCGGTTCCCCAGATTACATGACTACTGCTCTTAACCACTACACCACACTGGCTCTCAGTGGCTTAAAAAAACAAAACAAAAACACGCTGCGTCTTACCAATTTACAAATTCTAGTTGGAAAAAAATCCAGTGTCCGGCCTACAATTGTATCCAAATCATTGCTGCCCTAGACAGCATCTTAAAAAGAAGCAGAGACATCACCTTGCCAACAAAGGTCCGTACAGTTAAAACTGTGGTGTTCCCAGTAGTGGTGTATGGAAGTGAGAGCTGGATTAGACTTGGTATACTTATTTGTACAACATTATTCTTGTTTATAAAACCCAATTAAAAAAATAAAAAAATAACCAGGATTAGAATACTGCTGTGTTAAGAGAAGTATGCTTATGGCATTACCTTCAAAGGAAGACCGGCTGATGGAAATCTTGGAAGACGCAGAGATGGCAAAACTGACGGCACTGATAAGAGACAGAAGTTTAGAATCTTTCAAGGACTGGAAAACCCTTCTGGTAACTTTCCATAGGCTAAGTTCACAGCAGGGCTTGAAGTCTAAGAAGAAGAAAAATAGCAGAACATAGTAAGAAATCTGTTAAAAAGAATGAAACCGGGTAAGATGGAATTCTTAAAATACAACTGCAATTATAAACATTGAGTGTCGGTGAGTCATTAGTATTGTAGAATAGGATTATAACCGCTGAGTGGCATGGTGTAACTTTGAATATTGAAATAAAATACAGTGGTACTTCGCAAGACAAATGCCTCGCAAGACGGAAAACTCGCAAGACGAAAGGGTTTTTGGTTTTTTGAGTTGCTTCGCAAGACGATTTTCCCTATGGGCTTGCTTCGCAAGACGGAAACGTCTTGCAAGTTTGTTTCCTTTTTCTTAAAACCGTTAATACAGTTGCGACTTGACTTCGAGGAGCAACTCATAGAACGCGGTGTGGTAGCTGTGGGTTAAACTAGAGCCTAGGACTTGCCGATCAGAAGGTCGGCGGTTCAAATCCCCGAGACAGGGTGAGCTCCTGTTGTTCAGTCCCAGCTCCTGCCAACCTAGCAGTTTGAAAGCACGTCAAAGTGCAAGTAGATAAATAGGTACCGCTCTGGCGGGAAGGTAAACGGCGTTTCTGTGCACTGCTCTGGTTCACCAGAAGCAGCTTAGTCATGCTGGCCACATGACCTGGAAGCTGTACGCCGGCTCCCTCGGCCTATAGAGCGAGATGAGCGCCGCAACCCCAGAGTCGGTCACAACTGGACCTAATGGTCAGGGGTCCCTTTACCTTTAATAAAAGGGAAAGAAAGGCAGCGAAGACTTAAAGAGTATGTGGGAAATGCTTGGTAAAATATCAAATGCTCAGTAGTTGGGGGGAAACAAGGAGCATGAGCAGTTTCCTGTAATCAGGGAAAGGGCTTCAGCAGAAGCAGAGAACAGTAGCGATTTGTTTCTTTTGTGTAGGAGTTTGCTTTCCAGCCTTGACGCAGTATATATGGTCCTGTCTGCAGCACTGGCAAGTGTCTCTCTTAAGACTGTATGAATGGGTGGGTTGATTCATTAAGAAGTTGTGAATCAGTTGCCCAAGGAAAATAAACAGTAAAGAATGGAAATTAGCTCAGCACTGTAGAGGTGGTGATAAGTTTATCATCTTCTTTTCCATGAGCTTCCGTGGGTGAAAGCTACTTTCATGACTCACGAAGGGGGCAGATACTCTCTCTTTTCCAAACTAGTTCCCAGGCATGGATGCAAACCTTAACTTGCCGAGTAAGCGCTGAGTCATCATGTAATCCAATTTGCTTTGTATGAGTCACTGACCAGCCAAAACTGGGATTTCTTGGAATCGCAACACTAAAACACACATGTAACACTGCTACCTTATCTTCTGATACACTTGATTTGTGCCTCTTACAGACACACAAACGCTCCCTCTAAAGGAACAATGTGCCTCAGGTCACCTTTGGAGGAGGGTCTAGAGACAGACCTGCTAACTGCCAGACCTGTTCTCTGCAATTCACAGAGAACTCATGAGGACTTGCACATAAACTTTAATTCCTAGCCAACTGTATCAATGGCCTGTCTTACACGGTGCCACTTCCTAGGAAATTCTAGCACAGCAGACTGGAAATGTCTACTGTAAATCAACTACGTACAGTCATACCTCGGGTTACAGACACTTCAGGTTGCATTTTTTCGGGTTATGGACCCGCCGAAACCCGGAAGTACCGGATCAGTAAGCTAGTTAAGAGGAAATTGAGAATAAGTGAAATTTGAGAAAAAGTTAAATTTTGGGTTAGTATTATGCCTAAATTAAATATTTAAGTTGTGGATTAAAGTATTTAAAGTTAGAGACATAATATTGAAAGAATACAAAACAAGAATTGAAATAAGGTGATAATTTGCTGGTTAGAACTTTATAAACTGGGAATGCAGGAACGAGAGATGTGAGGAAGTCCAATAAGACGATGAAACTATGGCCATTAAGGATGTGACTTTGATGTTGTATGTTTTTTCTTTTCTTTGTGTGTTTTTCTTTCTTCATTGTATGTTGGGGATGGGTTTATATGTGATGGGAAATAATGTTGGAAACTTTCAATAATTTTTTTTTTTTTTTAAAAAAGAAAGAAACCCGGAAGTACCGGAACGGGTTACTTCTGGGGGTTGTGCATGCGCAGACTCGCCGCTGCGGGTTGCGAACGTGCATCCCGCACGGATCACGTTCGCAACCCAAGTGTCCACTGTAGAGTGGTACCTCGGGTTAAGAACTTAATTCGTTCCAGAGGTCCGTTCTTAACCTGAAACTGTTCTTAACCTGAAGCACCACTTTAGCTAATGGGGCCTCCCGCTGCTGCCGTGCTGCGATTTCTGTTCTCATCCTGAAGCAAAGTTCTTAACCCGAGGTACTATTTCTGGGTTAGCAAAATCTGTAACCTGACGCGTCTGTAACCTGAAGCGTCTGTAACCCGAAGTACCACTGTATTGGAAATGTTGCAACATCATTCACACTGTTGCTTTCTGCAGAACTGAACTGCAAGGAGATAATGTTGGAACTGCCCTGCTGTCTGGAAGAAAGTGGTGATATATGGACTTGCTGAACATTAACCAGCAGGGAACATCTTTAGTTAAACAAAACAAAGGAATAACATTCAATTTCCTAACCTTTAATCCATTACAAGGGCAAACTGAACACTAGAAAACAGACACGAAGGGTAATAAAATGGCTTTTTATAGAATTGTGCTTTTTTAACATTATTATTTATAGGGGAGGATAAGAGCCTTGTGAAAGTTGACAGCCAGCTGCAGAGATACCATATTTCTCTGTGTATAACACGGCCCCATGTATAAGATGACCCCTACTTTTGGGAGCCCAAAATTTAGAAATCGTTATTGTTGTGGAGCTTTATGGGGGGGGATCCCCTGCTTGGTCCTCCACGTCTCAGCACAGCCTTGCCTCACCAGCCATTTCCCGGCCCTGAGTGCCTTGTCAACTCACCCAATACTTACCATATAAATCTGTGTACAGTGGTGCCTCGCAAGACAAGATTAATTCGTTCCGCGAGTTTTTTCGTCTTGCGATTTTTTTCGTCTTGCAAAGCACGGTTTCGGAAAAGTTTTGGAAAAGCTTCAAAAATCACCAAAGTCTTCAAAAACCTCAAAAAAGGCTACCACACCGCGTGCTATGAGCTGCTCCTCGAAGTCAAGTCGCAACTGTATTAACGGTTTTAAGAAAAAGGAGACAAACTTGCAAGACGTTTCCGTCTTGCGAAGCAAGCTCATAGGGGAAATCGTCTTGCGAAGCAACTCAAAAAACCAAAAACCCTTTCGTCTTGTGAGTTTTCCATCTTGCAAGGCATTCGTCTTGCAAGGTACCACTGTATAAGACAACCTCCAATCTTTGCCTTAAAAATTGGGGGGAATTCATTGTCTTGTATACGGAAAGAATACGATATTTAAAATCTTTGATGCTCTTGTAAATATCAAAGACAGCGCTAGCACCGACGTCAATTGAACATAAAATTGGGAGAAGTCTGGATTATAGGGCCTTGGCTGAGGACTTTACTTCCAAGAAGGAAGTTCATTTCATTGAATAGGATGGACTCTTGTCTATACTGTTATTTATCAGTAAACTGACTGTCACCAATTTACCATATGTCATACAATATGCTTTTTAAGAAGGGTTTCTTCTTTTCTGTTTCTGTTTCCATAACAGCATCACATATGAAGACAATGCCTTTTCCCCCTTCTGCTGTGATCTGTATTCATGTATTTACAGTGTGGTGTTGATAATGTGTATTAAGTAATATTCTCCGCTCCAGTTGTAATAAACACTGACCGCAATGATACATTTATTCACACATTCATTGCAGCTTTACGTACAGAATTAAGTGAAATTACTGTATATGTGCTTCCATACATTTAAGGGACCCCAAATGACTTTTTTGCCCAAGAGCCCCCAAACCCAAATCCCCCCCCCCAAAAAAACTCTGCCTGGGCTGTAAGGCAGGACTCTGTCTGGATCCTCCTTTTCTGGAAGCAGATATAAAGATAATAGCCAAGTGAAAATTTATCATTATATGGATAAGACTACAATTTTTTTAAAAAAAAATACATTCAAATATAAATATAAATATAAATAAATAAAAATATAAATAGTTAAAGGCCTGATTACAAGAACAGCAAAAGAAATGTGCCTGTTTCTAAAACCCTAACAGCTTCTCTTGTTTTACAATTACTTCCTAATTATTTGCCCCCTGTGTATCATCAGAAAGAAGGCATGCTATGCTTAAGCAGTACTTTTCATCTCGTAGAATTATTGTATTTTAAATTACATTTTTATTCCATGGGATCAAGGTTGAGAAAGATTTGCCGCCCAAGGAAAACCGAAATTTTCTGCTGCACTCTGCCCCCCGTTTCTCACCCTGCCCTGAACTATACAACTTGAAGGAAGCAGCCCGGATCTTTTTGGAAACCAGAGCGTTTCCCTACTTAGCCTCAGTGGCTGGTGAAATCTAAAGTTATATACTGCAGCTTGGTAAAGTTAGTTATTAGCTTATGCTGGAAAAATATAAGACAGCACCTTAGCAGGGGGGATGAGCAACTTCTCCAAAGTTATTCCTCTGGGGGAGGAGTTTAAGCCCTTATAAATATCCAAGCTTAATTGCTTTAAAAGAGTTGGTTATAGAGGCATCTTCCTTGTTCTCCCCTCATCACCCTCCTTGAAACTGTAGAGCCGAAGAGCCACCCACTGTCATTGTCTCTGTAGAGGCATTTAGCTGGTCCTCCAGCCCTGAGGACAGCGGTTTCTACAACACTGGCAACGGGGTAAGCCTACTATCATTTTGCTTTTCATTTAAAAGCCAAGGGAGAAATCTGGTTTGTACAGAGTATTTCAAGGAGGACGTGTCTCCCAGAGTGAAGTTCTACATGATGCTCCTTGGATTCTGGTTGGATCTGTTTTAAAACAAGAGACCCAAGAAACTCAGCTTCCATTAGAAGAACAACAGCAGGTACCTTTCTGTGTGCAGATAAATATATATGGAGATAAGGTGGCAATTTTAGGATTCGTATCTACAAAAGGGAGTTATAGCACTGGGAGAATTCAACTGCTGTTCCAGTTCCTCTTTGGGGACATTTCAGCGGCAAACAATGAACTTTTGGTCTCGCCAGAGTGGTGCATGTTCTAGTTATCTCCCGCTTGGATTACTGCAATGCGCTATACTTGGGCCTATCTTTGAAGGTGACTCAGAAACGACAACTAATCCAGAATGCGGCAGCTAGACTGGTGACTGGGAGTGGCCTCCAAGACCATATAACACCAGTCCTAAAGGATCTCCACTGGTTCCCAGTACGTTTCCAAGCACATTTCAAAGTGTTGGTACTGACCTTTAAAGCCCTCCAGATATGGTTCAACTTCAACTCTGACCGCTGGCCATGTTGGCTGGGGGCTGATGGGAGTTGGGATTGTGATAACGTTTGGTGGGTCAAGATTCTGAGATAACTGAGCAAGTAAGAGAGGGATGGCTGCATTCTACCTCCCCGCTCCTCTCTCAACTTTGGTGCTGGGAACCCCTGTGAGCAGCTGGATCAAATAACAGAACTTAGCCGAGTTGGAAGGGATTGAGGACTGAGGAACACTCCAAGCTCCCTACATCAGCCTTCCTGTTGAGAGTTGAAATAAGTAGTGAAGTGCTATCCTTCCCAACAGACTGCTGTGCCAATATTTGAGAGGTAGAGGCCAAAGACAAATGAAGTAAGACCAAAATATAGCTTCAAAATGAACCAGGAAGTCTCACCTACATTGCTACGAGAAGGGATTACTTGGGCCATTTTGGGGTACTCCCTGATGCCCATGTAACTCTTAAAGTTCTCTATAGCTGGGGTGGGGAACCTCAGACCCTTGGGTCAGGCTACCAACCAAAGTCAAATGGAGTTTCTTGAAAGGTGAAATTAGTAGTAGGCTTATCTCATGTCCTGTGAAATCATAATTCCTACACCTCAGTAGGGCTTCAGGGACAGATCTTAAAGTACAGACAGATGAGTAAGGATGCAGGCAGTTCTTCAAGTAACATAGCAGAATCATAGACTAGTAGAGTTAGAAGAGACCAAGAGGATCATCTAGTCCACAGTATTGCTTGTGTGATATTTGCACAATTTATTCTGCTCTTAGCAAACTTGGTGAGAATGAAATTTTCTGGGCTGCAGAAGTTTCCTCGTCAAAGGCGTCCTTACAAAAAAAATTTTTTAAAGTTCTCCCTTGATTAAGCAAAGCAAAAATTTGCTTTGCAATGTGTTTGATCAGCATGGCAGTGTGTCAAGTTTCCACCAATAGGGTTTAATTTTACCATTCAAGGATGAATGAAGTTATTATCCCTTACTACAGGAGGGCACAAAGTCAAGAGTTCAAATACAAAAAAGCAGCAATGATAAAAACTACAGGGCTCAAGAATCCAGTGCTTTAAATGGCAATGGGATTATGTTCATGCATATGAGCATGTACATTTGCGTGTGTTTGTGTAAGGGGAGAGCAGAAACTGGTAAAATAAAAACAAGCCTGACCAGAGCTTGCTCTTCAAGCAGCCCAGCTGCACATGCTTCAGAGAAGGACGTTAAGAAATTCAGTGAACGCAGGAACAAAAAAACATATACAGCATCATCCTTTTTGTTTGAAATGTAAATAACTTATCAGGCCAAAAGGTGTTCTCTTCCAGAGGCTGAATAAACATCAGAAATCAGCCTTTGATTTTTTTTGTTTTTATGTAGCCCTGAGAGAGCCAGGAGTTGAGGAAATGAAATCAATTTTCTGTACAGCCAGAGTCTCCATTGTGACAGGTCATAGCCTTTCAAAAGCTGGCATCTTGCAGACGCAGATTACTCACAACACTATTTCTCAGTGAGGCTGCAGGCAAGGTAGGAAAGCACCAATATCAGCATCTCTTAGGAGCCAGGTCAAAACATTTTGCCCCCGCTAGGATTTTTAATTAGGAGTGCAATTTAACTGATTAATTGTGCACTAGTGGGACTTGTGTTGCCTCCCGCTAGTGCAACGATTTAGTTGACTCAAGGTCTAAGTTTATCGTCTTCAGAGGTCCCTTCTCCATATTGTCCTCTACATCTGAGTAGTAGACAGGCAAGCAGTGACCAAACAAAGCCTTTTTAGTAATTGTGGCACACCCACTAAAAACAACAGCAAAAAACACCTCCCACACCCATGGAGGCTTGCCTGAAGCCAAGATTGTGGGCATTTTATAACTTTTAATCACTTTGTTTTTATGGTAACTGCTGCTGCCCTGCTGTGTTTTAACTGTATATTATAGTGATAGTTGTATTCTTTTAGCATTATTTATAAGCAACTCTGGAAGGGCAATGCCTATTTATTGTTAAGTTTGTTTTGTTTTGGTATTGGTAAGGTTTTCAGCTGTGCGAGAACAGAGCATAGATATTCTGGTTGACCACCTTGCTTTTATAAGCTAAGGATGGTCCAGAATGGTTATTAGTTCCTTTCAATTACTTAATAGTTAAAAGGCATTTGTAACAATTGGAAATACAGTTTTAACACTGAAAACAAGCTAATCCTCCAGAGCTGCGACCCCTAAAAGGTAAAGGTACCCCTGCCCGTACGGGCCAGTCTTGACAGACTCTGGGGTTGTGCGCCCATCTCACTCAAGAGGCCGGGGGCCAGCGCTGTCCGGAGACACTTCCGGGTCACGTGGCCAGCGTGACAAGCTGCATCTGGCCAGCCAGCGCAACACACGGAAACGCCGTTTACCTTCCCGCTAGTAAGCGGTCCCTATTTATCTACTTGCACCTGGGGGTGCTTTCGAACTGCTAGGTTGGCAGGCGCTGGGACTGAGCAACGGGAGCGCACCCCGCCGCGGGGATTTGAACCACCGACCTTTCAATCGACAAGCCCTAGGCGCTGAGGCTTTTACCCACAGCACCACCTGCGACCCCTACTCACATCCTATTGCAAGCCCCACTGAGTTACTCCAGTCTGTGGAAATATAACTGCAGCCTTGTTTTGCTACAGAAATTGCAATGAAAATACTGGTTTGCTGTTTAACATCCCAATAACTTGATTTCAATTGAATATTTCACAGACCTTTAGCCTTATGTGTTTCACTGCAAGTAAGCCCCTTTGATATAAGAAGGATTTGCTTCCAAAGGCCCCTTGAACAAACATATCAGAGCTCATTTCATAGAACTATGCTACCTTTGTTTTTTAATGTGCAGCTAACAGAACGTCATTATGAATATTGCTTTGTTTTCTGCATGGAATTTTACATACTGGTGTAAAAAAAATAATTCAGTATAAACCAAATTATGGGGGGTGGGGTGGGGGGAAAACCTTAACAAAAATCACTCCAGCAATCACCTTTTTAAAATCCACGGAAAAAATGTCACTTTTTAAAAATAGAGCTGAGATCTATGGCCATTGAAAAAAACCACACTAATCATTTGAATGTTTCTTGCTCTAAAGAAACCCCTGAAATTATTTTAAACAAAGGCAGATTTACCTGCACACTGCTTTTTAAAAAGGGGCTAGTTTTCAACTGGATTTAACATAACACTAAAGAAAAGTTAACCCTCTCCTGCTGCAGTTCTACATCCATTACAAAAATAAGAAAAATCAATACTGTGATTAATCTGGGCCATTAGTCTAGTTTTGACTTACATCTTAACCCTTTCCACAGTAAAGACAAGTAAGTTAGGAGCTGGTATTAGGAATTTAACTTCATTTTTTAAAAAACCCACAAAAACCTCACAGGGGTCATTCATGAGCAGAGATGGCAAATATTTCTGAAAATCCTGCTAAAACTTTATTTGTTCCAAAGCTATAAAAGAAAATGAATTAAAAACAAAACAAAAACATTCCTACATTCAAAAGACTTTGCTGGCAGAACCGAAGGTTCAAAGTGAAGACTGCAAAACTGCTGACTCCAAGGGGGTAGGCGCGCACACGCAAAGGATGCCCCCCCCCCCCGGCTTTGCCCAGAGCGCTTTGCAAAGCACCGCCAGCCAGCCCAACTGAGTCACCAGCATTCCCCCAATGCAACAAGGAGAGCTCAGCTTCCGGGAGATTACGAGTCTCTAGTGTGTGCACACACAGCAACAGCCAGACACACACCCAAACTGGCAGAAACCTGTTCTGCCCGGATCGGCTCGAGCAGCAGCAGCTGCAGCGGCACGAGCTCGAACCTGGGGAAGTGGAACGCGCTCGCGCCGCCGCCGCCGCCAAGCAGGGCGCCCGCGCTCGTGCCCGACAGAGCGCCGCCGGGCAATGCAGCCGCTAGGAGGCGCTCGCCGGGTCCCGCGCGTAATACAATTGTCATTGATGGGGGCAGATTTAAAAAAAAAAAATTGCTGGGAGAAAGGGGGGCGCGCGCGCACACACAAAAAGTTCATTATGCACTACATAAGTCCTGTAGCCCCTTAGGGTAGCAATCTAGCAATTGGTTTCCTTTGAAGCCCCACCCCAAGGAAGCTGTGGGTTTGCAATTCCTTTATACAGGACTTGCTCGGCACTGGAGTCGGAAACGTCTTGCGGAGCTGCAAAAAAGCCCATTATGAAATTCTCCCCATAGATTTGAAACTGCGGGGGATCAGAACTGCGTTTTGTTGTCACTTAAGCAGCGAGCGACTCCGCATTAATTCCTTAGGGAAGCGCTCACGTCGGGGCTCCGGCACGGGCAGCATCCGTCGAGGATGTTTGGCGGATCTAACTCTCATCCAGGGCTTGCTCTCAATAGGGATGCATAGGGATGCACATGAACCCCATCCTTGCTCTCCCTAGTGCCAATAAGGAGCGCGCGGAGCGGCTCCCAAGTCCCGACCCTCCAGATACAAGATGTACACGCGCGCACATTCTTCGGGAAATGCAGAACACGCGGTGGGGGAGGGGGGGAGAGAGAGCAAGAAATCCGTGCAGATAACGGGGAAGAAGACGATTCCAGGCGGCTTGCAGCGAGCAGAAAGCTGCTCGCCTTGCGTGCCTGCGGCGCAGTTCACCTTAAGGGACCTTACAGCGCAGACTTGGCCAACCGGGCGCGCTCCTCTTGGCTGAAGGAGTGGCTCTCCTTCCTGCCTCAAGCACACCGATCCCTGCAATACTCGAACTGGACACCTCACTCCAGAGACCCAGCAGGGCGAAGTTAGGGAGCGGAATCCCCCCCTAAAAAGGGGGGACGTTAACAGGAAAGCATCCTTTACAGGGCACAGCAAAGGGGGCGAATGAGGAGGCGACACATGATGAAGTCCATTCCCCAGAGGGTGGCAGGGATGCCCAGTCTCACGAACTTCGAGAAAGGACATAGAGGTGGCTCTAGTGAGGGACTCTGGCTAGGCGAGCTCTCCAGCCGTTGCCCCCAACCTTCTCCAGGATACTCGGCTGAAGAGGCGGCCGACTATGATGTCTCCGCTTTTGGGGGGGAAGAGGGAATAGAGGCAGTGGCAGGGAAAGCCTTCATTCAGGCAGCGGCACTGCCTCGTGGAGAGGGGCTACTGGGACGAGGAGCCTCAAACGCCCGCGGCGCAAATTAAAAATAAGATTATTCCGCCGGGTCTGAGGGAAAGCGGCGCGACATAAAAGCGGACGTGGCAGAGGCCCGCGCGCTACCTGAAGCGCCTCTCGCCCTCACCCCCATGCCGCCGCCCGGCGCGCGCCCCTGCCTCTGCGCCGCCCCGCCTTCCCCTCGGAGCACGCGGGAGCAGCAGCCCGCCCCTCCTCCGCTGCAATTGCAAAGCCGGGCCCGGCGCGCACATGGCGCTGCTGAGCTGCTGCTGCTGCTGCTGCCGCGCGCGCCGGGTCCGCCGGCGGAGACCGGCTCGAGCCGGTATAAAAAGCTTGAGCTCGAGCACAGCGGCAGCACTGCCGCAGTTGCGAGAGGGACCGGGCGGAGGAGAGTCAGGTGGGGGGTGCGAAGAGGGAGCCCGCCTGGATAGCTGGCAGGCAGGAGAGGAGCGGCGCCCCACAGGGACCCCCCTTCTCGAAAAGCTAGGCGCTGACGGTGCACCCCGCTGGGCATGGGGCAGCCTTGGCACCGGCGGAGAGAGCCTTGCCTCGGGTAACGGGGGCTGGGGGAGCAGCGACCTGCTCCTCTCTTCCCCGCCGAAGCGAAGAGGGTCTTGTCTGAGGCACAGGCTCCACCCTCTCCAAAAGGGGTCTCGAAACTGAGGCGTGTTCCCAGGCCACCTCAGCATGTTACTGACCGGGTCATAGGCCAAAGCTGCACTTCTCTGCAGCTCGGGGAGGAATCTTTTTTTTTCCTTCCTCCGTTTCCTCTGCCCAAGTTGCAGCTGCAGCATCTACCGACTCGGTAAGTGGCTTTTCTTCTGGACACTGAAGTTTGGTTGTCTTGCTGCTGTAGCTATTTTTTTAAAAAAACGTTATTTGCTGCCACATACTCTTTTTTTTTTTAAGGGGGGGGGGAACTATGTGGGCCATTCTGAAGGAGCCGGCTAAATTGTGATGTGCAAAGTGATGCAGACATATGGAGGGCTTAGCCTTCCTGCATCAAAAGGAAAGTAGATGGGCTCTTTTCTCATCCATATTCCTTCAGGTTGGAGGGGGCTGGGGTTTTTTTCTCCCTTCAGAGGAAAGCATTTCCCCCTCTCCCACAGGAACCTCTTTGCACACAATAGTATTGTCTCTTGTCATTGGGCACCCCTCTTTTAATAAACTTAGCTTGGGGTTGTTTATGCAATGCTATAGACCTGGACATCTCTGCATTCCAACAAGGTATCAAGGCGCTTTGAACCGGATTAAGGATAACCGCATGGCGCAACGTGGGCGCCAAAAGTGTCTCCCTCGCTTCTCTCTCTGACTGCAAATTCTGCAGGCATCATCCTATCCTTATTCAGCCTGGCGCGCTGCTTAAGTTCTGTTACCCAGGCTGTAGTCGGGTCTTTGCTTGAGCAGCAGCAGGAGGCTGGAATGCCCTCAATGGGACTCACAGCATGGTACTCATCAGAAGCGGATCAAACTGGTATCTAAGCGTGTCCTGCACAGCAGAGATGAGAGAGTGTATTTTCTCAAAACCAGACCTGCCTTGCAGATGCACCGGAGTGTATTGCCTTTAACTTCTGTATAGCCAAGCACGTTACACAGTCACAGCGAAAATGCAGTCCATGAATGTATTTTTCCTTCTGCCCCACATGATGAAAAATTCATCTGCAAGTCAGTATTTCAGAGGATTTGTTGCAATGCTAACATATCGGACTGATATTTTTAGCCAGTTTGCATCAAGACTGCAATTTGAAAAGAGTTCTTGCTCTTATTTTACACAGAGTGGTTGAAAAAATAGGCTTCAGATTCCTTCAAGCACGAGATCATTGGGGCATAGACTGTCCTGTCCTGTGATTTCATAAGCACCTGCGCACTGCAGGCACTACTAGAGATAGCAACTGCTGTTCCTAGCTAGTTAATTCTTTGCATATTACTAAGCATTCTATACCTTTATTGGCTTGCATCTAATGATGTACTACAGGGTGGCATTGAAATATATTTAGATTTGATGAATGGATAAAAGATAATCTTCCTTTCATTTGGTTCTTGCAAACTCAAGTTCAAAAACTGCCTCCAATCTACAGCCCAGTTATAGTCTCCAGGTGAAAGAAGTACAATGTCAGTGGGATTCATTTAAAGGCTAATATTATTCATTCTTAAGTTACTAGAAAATAACCTTTCAGATAGTTGCTGACCATGTTTTAATGCATTTAAAATTCTCTCCATAAGCAATTCTGAAAATAACCCACTAGATATTTCAGTACTACCACTAAAAGAATCAACAGAGCCCAATCCTAGGCAAATGAAGGTATGTCTAACTAAACCCACTGAAGATACTCTCAATGGTTTAGACACACCGTACTCTGCATACATTACAATTAGACGAACTAGAAGATAAAATATATATTATATATAAACAATTACATACTATATGCAGTTAAACTTGAAACAGTTATAATTGTGTAGCAGAACTTGCCACACAATGGGAGCATTTGGATATTGTTTTCAAAACTCATGTACAGACTTTTCTAAGTAATTAAAATGAGTAAAACTGATAAGAACAAAAATGCTAGCTGTTGAGGTGAGGCAAGATGAAGGTTTGCTGAATGACATCTTCCACCCTCCTCCCCAATATTTCATAACACAAACCAGTCCTTGCCTCTAGGAAACTACAGCTTAAGGACATTCAGAGGAAAGGTAAATTACTGAAGAATCCCAAATCAGTGAATCAGTCCCCCCCCCCTTTCAATTATGACTACCTGGCCAGATGCAGAAAGTTAATTGTAGGGTTGTTTGTTCTATGGCGAGTGTCTCTGCAGATCATTCTGAAAATATATTTTGGTTGCATGGTATCCTGGGAGTGAGATGATCACATAATGGGTTACATTTGTCCACAAAACTGGCCCAGAATCACCCACTGAGCTTCATGACTGAGTGGGGATTTGAAAACTGATCTCCCAGGTCCTAGCCGGACTCTGTAACCACTATAGCACACTGGCTTCCTAGAGTACTTCTGCTATGGGGCAGCTATATAAATTAAGAAGGTAAATAAATATGGGGGAAAGCAAAGTGCTACTTAAGATTCTTCTCTTAACTGCTTTGAGATTATTTCTTTAAAATATAAAGTCATATAGAAATGAAATTATTAATAATAAAGAATCGCATTGGAGGAAAATGGCGCCTAGACATTCTGTTGTGGCAACCGCAACCTAGGTTTAAGGTGCCCTTTGGAGATTTACTCATATATCTGAGTTTCTAACACGAACGAAGGAGATTTGCCAAGTGTGTCTGAATTCCCTAGCTTGTGGGTGCATGTGATGCAGAATAGTGGCATAGTGGCATTTTTGTTTTTTAAAAAATAAAGTTACCTCAAAAGTTTTAGCAATATGTAGAAAACCTAGATGGCAATGAGGAAGTCCCTAGCTGGATCCAAATAAACCTGAGTTATATAAAGCAGCAGCACAAGAAACAAGTTGGCTTGATTTTGTTGTCTTGGAGTCAACACCAAGCAGCTCAATGTAGGTCCTTTATCAACATCATCCAGAAACCTAAGCGTGTGCAACTGCTGACTAGAATCATAGATAGGCTTGGGCTGCGACAGAACTTGAAGGCTGGAAGGAAGGATGGAATGCAGAGTCCCTTCTAGGGGTTGCCATCTGTCTGCTTATGCAATGCAAAACTGCAAGTTTGGGAGAACACTTTCACAGCATTTGTGAAATTTCACAGGGCCTTTGGGTCTGTCATGGGTTTTTCACTAAATTACCTCCTTTCCACTGTATTTAAGTCAGATGACTGCTTCTTAATTGCTTGTTCTTAAATGGAACCAGCTGGTCCTTACGATGAAACATATTTTTCTGATTCTTGATTCAACTAGTTCGATCTTATCCTAAAAGGGAAATGTTTCCATTAGGATACGGTCCCAAAGCAGCAGAAAATCTCTGTGTGATGGAAAAGACAAGTTACCTTTTGTAACAAGGTCTGTGATCCCAAGCATGCTTAGGAGGAAGTAAGCCCCACTGAATTGAGTAAGCCTACTTCCAAGCAGACATATGAGATGTTCTTAGAAAATGTGCTGATCTTGCTCTGTTTCTGTCTCTCCCTGTCATTCCAGGTTAAAAATGACTGTCAAAGCAACAAGAATGTCATGCCTTGCTCCCAATGTTTATACTAAAGTGCCTGATGGAGGATGGGGCTGGATTGTGGCTTTTGCTTTCTTCTTTGTGGAAGCCCTGACATACGGCATTATCAAGTCTTTTGGAGTCTTCTTTATAGACCTAATGGAAAGTTTTGATGAAACCAACAGCAGGATATCATGGATTATCTCAATATGCGTTTTTGTACTAACATTTACAGGTGAGCGGGCAGCACATCTTGTGTTTACACTGAGAGCCTGGTCCCTATGCAAAGAGAAGCATGCCTACCCATTATTTCATAGAAGCACAGAATTGTAGAGCTAGAAGGGACCATGAGGGTCATCTAGTCCAACCCCCTGCAATGCAGGAATCTTTCACCCAACCTGGGGCTCACAACCCCGAGATTAAGAATCTCATGCTCTACCGACTGAGCTATCCCTTTTCACTCTGTAGAAGTCTGGGCTCTTAGGATCGTGTGGTTGTACGGCTGTAATTTTGCACATATATCGCAGTCCTACATAAGTACCAAGAAACTGTATGTATGGTATCCACGTACTATGTTAATTGTTGGCAAACAAGCAAAATGCACACAGAGGTTCACTGGACACCCTGTTTACATACACAGATTGAGAGTACTTTTAAAAGCCTCCGTTTCTCAGACAACTTGACTGCTGGCACTGTTGTTGTTAGTACAGTGGTACTTCTGGTTGCGAACGGGATCCGTTCCGGAGGCCCGTTCGCAACATGAAAGGAACACAACCTGCGCACGTCGTGATTCACCACTTCTGTGCATGCGCCTCAATTTTGCTTAAGTTTCAAGGTCAGTTGAGACACTTCCAAAGATTTAGAAGTGCTTCTGTAAGAGCAGAAAAGGAAAGAAATGTTAAAGAGAGTGAAGGGACCAAGAGGGCAAGACAATCTGAGAGATGTAGAAAGTAGTGTTAAGAGTTGGGCACAATATACTTTTGCTCCACCTCCACCATTGTAATGCATGGAGAGTTAAAGTGAAGGACAAAGCTGGTTTCAGTGTGGCTAGAACAGAGGACTCTCCTCCCAGCAGACACTGCTCCTTAGTGTTTATCCCAAGAAGGCAACTCAATCAAACCAGTTCTTTGGTTAGGGGAAGATAAGTCTGAAAAAAGGGACCAGAACAATGAAGGCTTGTTTCTGACATTAACAGTTGTTTTTTCGAGTTAATTAAATCACATTAGTTAACCTTCTGGGAAACAGTCTCCCTTCAATTTATGTGTGTTAGCATCTGCTCTGTATGGTAGTTTAATTCAAGTTTACTGACAGAAGGCAAATTTCACTTGAGCCCCTTGTCTACTGGTCCTCTGGAAAAGCAAAGAAAAGCAAATATAGAACTGAAATTGAATCACTGGAACACTGACCTACATGGTGTCAGCTATTTCATACTTAATATAAAGGTGTGCCAGGGGGTTAATTGGGCTCTGCCAAGCTGGAATCTGCCTAAAACTAAAGCATTCCCCCCCCCCAAAGGAAATAGCAGCTAGGCCCTTTGTTTTTAAATTAACACCAACCCATGGTTTATGCAAGGGAAATACTACAGTGTGACTTGTAATATAATAAAAAGCCAGCAAAGCTTATTATTGCATATGATGAGAGTCGCTATTGTAATTTGAAAGAGGTACATGTTGGAAAAAAATCGTTTCCCTCTTTTGCAGCTCCTCTTTCTACAGTACTGACTAATCGTTTTGGTCATCGCCTGGTGGTGGTGATTGGAGGTTTACTGATCAGTACTGGGATGGTCACAGGCTCCTTTGCACGCACAGTTGTCGAAATGTACATCTCCATTGGCATAGTCTCAGGTAAGTTACATGGTCCATCGTCTAGTGAAACTGCCAGTTATCTCTCTCTCTCCCCCCCCCCCCCCGATAAATGTTTTAATATTCAGGGCTGGAAGTCCTCAAGGTTCATAATGGCAAAGAGATCTTGCAAAAACCACCACCGCCAAATACTAATTATTGGTGGGTCTTGGGTTTGTGGAGTTATTGGGCTTTATGGAAACTTCCCTGGGTTGTTATTAACAGTATCATAGATGGGTAGAACTAAACAGATAAACTCACTCAGAAGCCTGGTATGATGCATTCAAACAGCTTGAAAAATTATGCTTGCTGTTAATAAGAAATGGCCAACTTTGCAAATATTTAGCAAGCAACATCACTAATTGTGGGTGGTATGTCTAGAGCAGGGGTTGGCAAGGTTTACCTCGCCTGGGCCAGTTCACTCCAGCGGAGATACCTCCATGGGCCAGATTGCGTGTGCGCAGATGCGATTTCCGGGGTCTGCATCTGCGCAGACATTATTTTTGGTGTCTGCACATACACAGACGCGATTTCTGGCGCTGCGGAAGCAAGTCCCTGCACGGTTTAGCACAGTGCAGGGACTCGCTGACCAGGCAGCTTGGTTCAGGGTGGCCCGTGGGCTGGTTAAACAACCCCTATGGGCTGCTTGTGGCCCATAGGCCTTAGGTTGCTGACCCCTGGTCTAGAGTGAGTGGTTTAAAAAAGCTACACACTAATGAAATGGTTTCATCCAATGTCTGCAATTCTGCTATTGTCATGCACTAATAGCATTTGTTTGGCTTTTATTTATAGGCTTAGGATATTGCCTTGCCTTTCTGCCTACAGTCACCATTCTGTCACAGTACTTCGACAAGAAGCGTTCATTAGTCACAGCGGTAGCTTCCACAGGAGAATGCTTTGCTGTCTTCTCTTTTGCACCAGGTACTGAAACACACTTCTGAGATTTAACCATGATCACAATGTTAACTTGAATCTTAAATACATGTTAAAACAGCTCAGTTGGCTTAATGGTGTGACCTTACTCCCACCAAATGTTTGATTAAGGGCCATCTAATCCAGGGATTGGGCACGGTGGTGTAGAGGAAATTGGACCCCTTCAGCTAGTTCCAGCACACAAATTCTGAGCTGGTTGTGGAGGCTCCCCAAAGTTCAGATTATAATGGTTCAGTGGGTCATTTTGCTCCTTACCAGGAATCCAGAGAACTCTTATCTTAAGCCAAAATGCCTTCTGCAGTCAGTCTCAGAATATCAAGTCACCAAAGCACAGATCATTAATATCCTTGTACCTCCATTAAAGAACTGTTACATCTTTGGGAGGAAATCAGTCAAGAGAAGATATATGTCAGGCCTTCAGAATGCACGGTCCTTTGCTAGAGCCAAATCATCTTTCCACTCTTATGTGGACTCCCAGGAACAGTCAGTTGGAAATTCACAGGTGTGGAGGTGCAAAAATACATTGCTGGGAACAGAGAATGGGGGATAAATATAACCACAGCACCTTTATATCTTGAAAGCATGCAGAAGAGAAAATGCAAAGTTCCCATCTTTGTAATTATGTTCTATCCTGCTGGTTGTTAGATTTGAATTCAGACTATTCCCCCCACCACCACTGGCAAACCCACGCCCCCACTCTCAGCCTAGCACTATTTTTACAAACTTTAAAGGGCATAGCAACCCGATGACATACAATCTGGTGGGTTCCCAGTATAATTTTTTCCAAGCTAAAATTAGCACTAAGCGCTAACCCCAGCTACCTTGGAATAATGCAGAGCCTATATGAAACATTTGATATGGAAACCAGAGGGTTCCTCACTTGAGAAATCCCAAACCTGAGATCTCAAAAAGCTGGATTACATCAAGCCTTCTCAAACGTGCTAAGATAAGTTGTGCTTTCTCCTAGTCCTTTTGCCATTTTAAAAACTCCCTTTTGCTTTTAAACTGCGTCATCTCCAGCTGTGTTGCAGAATAAGGGAGAGCCTGCCTTCTATCTTGATGCGGTTGAGAAAGATACCTTCCCTATCTCTTTCTCCAGAGGGTGTAGGTTAACATACCTGGGAAAGTAAGACCTCTGCACTAGATTACCCCCTAACAAACAGACAGTGTCTGTGCCTAGTTTGAGCTGATAAGTACTGTCACCATCCCTGCTTTCCTGCATAGCATATGTGAGAAATGGCTTGTTATATGGAGGGCAGGCGGTGCATGAAACCTTGTACCTTGTTAACATCTTCTTATATCTTAGATCCTGCTTCATATACTGCCAAAGCTGGTCCCAAATATTTGAGTCAAGTGTGTAGGAGACACCATGAACAAGTTTGGGCATAACGTGACCCTAAAAACTTGAGCCTCAGGGTTACCTTTGTAAATCAGAGCTTCCTGTTCTATCAGTGAAAGACGTGTTTTACTTTTTCTTATCTGTAGCTATCACTGCTTTGAAGGAGCACATTGGCTGGAGGCATAGCCTCCTGTTTGTTGGCCTACTGCAGCTTGGAATTGTGGCCTGTGGATTCTTGCTGCGGCCCATCATTATCAAAGTGCAGGAAGAAGTGAGAGTGTCGGCAGCAGAAGAGCAGAGAGAGACAAAATACATGCTTGAAAATGAACAGACACGCACCTCCATAGATTCCATTGACTCAGGAGTAGAAGTAACTACCTCACCTCGCAACACGCCTGGAGATGCCAAATCAGAACTGAAAAGTGAGGGACCACCAAAGGAAATCACAGAGGTGCTCATAGAAGCTAGTAGCATCCCTGCCAAGGAACCAAAACCTCAACTCCTAGACTTCTCTGTGATGAAAGACCATGGCTTTATTTGTTATGCACTTTTTGGTTTATTTGCTACTCTGGGATTCTTTGCTCCTTCCCTATACATCATTCCACTTAGCAGGAGCCTTGGAATAAACAAGGACCACTCCGCTTACATACTCTCAGCGATGGCAATTGCCGAGGTCTTTGGCAGAATCAGCGCTGGCTGGGTCCTCAACAAAAAGCCTATCCGAAAAATTTACATTGAACTCATCTGTGTCATTCTGCTGGATATTGCCCTCTTTGCCTTCCCCTTTGCATACAATTTTTGGGGACTAATGATATGTAGCATTTACTTCGGGTTCATGCTTGGGACAGTGGCAGGCACACACATCCCTATGTTGGCTGAAGATGACGTCGTCGGCATAGAGAAGATGTCCTCTGCTGCGGGAGTTTACGTATTTATTCAAAGTTTATCAGGGTTGGCTGGACCACCCCTTGCAGGTAAAAATGAGATGCACCCAACTGTTCTTAACTTCTGTTCTAGCTAGGTAACAACTGGGAAAGGGAACAAATGCTTTCAAACAACTAGAAGTGAGCTAAGGGTGAGATCAATAGAAAGATGTGGGAGCATTCATGGAAAACAGTGACTAGCAGGTTAGCATTCGGAAATGGCTGCATCTTGGAAGAAGACACTACACAACAGCACATGCACATTTTCCAGAAAACCAAGTTACCACCAGCACCCTTAAATAAATTAGCCTGATTACTGCCATCCAGGTTACCTTTCGCTGGAGACTAAGTAGCTCACACCTAAGCGAAAAGAAAAGCCTTCCCTGCAACACATTTCAGCCATCTCCAAGGATAGACAAAAGACAACTTGACTGCTGGCACTGTTGTTGTTAGTACAGTGGTACCTCTGGTTGCGAACGGGATCCGTTCCGGAGGCCCGTTCGCAACATGAAAGGAACACAACCTGCGCACGTCGCGATTCACCGCTTCTGTGCATGCGCAGGATGTCATTTTGCGCGTCTGCGGCAAAACCCGGAAGTAACCCTTTCTGGTACTTCCGGGTCGCCACGGGACGCAACATGAAAACATGTAACCTGAAGCAAACGTAACAAGAGGTATGACTGTATAGCACTTTTAATTTACAATGTGCTTCAGAATCTCTATTGTGTGTTACTCCTCAGAAGAATTATGGTGGGAATTGACAATCAGGTGAGAAGGTGACTGCCCAAGGCCATTCTTGTTTTCAATTCAAGTGCAAGTAAGCAAAGAACAAAGAGGAGATAGGTCTAGGGGGGCCCTTCAATCTCCTTGAAGGGGAAAGGTCTAAATGATGCAAAAGGCTTATGAGAAGGGCATCAGCTAACACATTTGATTGAAAGACACAGATGCTATCAACAACACAAAGACAGGAAGGGGTCGTTTTACTTATTCAAGTAGACATTAAGGGGGGGGTTGTCTCTCTTCCTTTAGTAGTTGCTTAATAAAACCTGTCTATCCTAGACAGCCGTGATTCTATGTGGTTGTTAATAGCTACCACAACATGCATGGAATGCCTTGCACTGGTGGGGTAATTCTCTTTTTAAGAATGACTTTTAATTACCTTGCTCGCAAAAGGCTCGCCTGACAACTGCAGTTCAGGAACTGCAACAACATTCCGAAAACTGTTTACAAGCATGAGGTCATAGGAAATCATGGGCAGAAATCCAGAGTACACTTACTGGGAAGTACTTTAGTCAAAATGCTCATTCTTTCCAGGAATTTTTGCGAGCCCATCTTCTAAGTAATTTGGGGGAGGTACTGGCTGCAGTATACATCTTTTGTAGCTGCAGAAATTAATTACTCCCACAGAACCAACCCCCAGCAACTCTAACCCTGCAAATGAAGAGATATGGCATGAGAGAAGTGTAAAGTCTTAAGATGCTTTTGCATATGTTGGATGCTGCCTAGAGTCAGATGGGTGGGGTACAATTTATTATTATTGTTGTTGTTGTTGTTGTTGTTGTTGTTGTTGTTGTTAATGATGTGTGCAAGTGGGGGGGGAGATGTTGTTTATGCACAAGTGGCACTTCTCCCTGAGCGTTTTCCTCTAGTATCTTCCTCTAGTATAGTAAATAATAATATCTAGTATCTCCCTTTAAATTACTCTCACATAAAATCCTCAAACTTCATTTGGGCAGCTACAGCTCTGGACTACTTTGCAAAATGTTTAAATGAACTTGTACAAAGAGATTTTTATAGGCTTGTACAAAATGCAGCTTTTGACATGATGTTGCAATATATATTCCCCCCCCCCCCTCACCCTTACAGGTATGTTAGTGGATACCACAAAGAACTATAGCTCTGCATTCTATTCTTGTGCGGCTGGGATGCTGCTGGCTGCCGTGTTCCTTTCTTTGGTGAGGCCTTGCAAGAAGGTACGTCAAAGGAAGAAGGACCCACTAGAAGAGAATGTGTCAAAGCCTTTGCAGGATGTACCAGAAGACTTTATAGAGCCTGATCTTGGAAAAAACGAGGATTCTGCAAGAAGCAGTGATAGCGTGGCCTGAGTATTTTTTTTACACACACACAGAGTTTAGATTGGGGGGGCAAAGCACGTCAGCCCTGATCCACCTTCTCAAATCTACACTTTAAAGGGAATGCAAAATCATAAATGTGAACAGATGCTATCAACCCTTTCAGAAAGATTTATTGTTAGATAGTTTTTTTTGTATAAACACCTCAAATTCTGATGCCCCTCCCCAATTGACCTCCATTAAGCGCACTCCTATCTAGCATGAAGTTGTGGTTCAAGCTATCGTATTCCCAATTCCAAAATCACGGGGAAGAAACCAACTATTGCATTAGACAAAGAGCAAGGATGTGTCTTGTAACAAAACAAGTTATTTTGAACTTTTTAGTTGTTTTAAAATCAGGTTAAAGAATAGATACTAATTTCAGAGTGGGTAAAGGGGGGGGTAAAGGGAGTTGAGCTAAATGATATATCGAAGAGAATTGACAGGGTTTTGTTTTTAAAACTTGTTTGAACTTCATGTAGGTTGGGAAGTCGGAGGTTACTATTCTATTTTTATGGCCAGTTATTGTGGATATTTCATGGGACCATTATCTTTACAGATTTAACGCTGATACAGTCCAACCCTATGTATGTTTATTCAGAACTTTTCAGTGCTTTCAGTAGGGCATATTTAAAAGTGGGCATACAAACTGCAACTTTAGGGCTGGAATCCTGTGCTCACTTATAGTTTGGACAGGGTCCCTTTGGGGTAGAACTGGGCCAGACATGGATCTACTGGATTCTAAATTGGCCTGATTTGCAGAGAGGGACTCGAGCTGGACCCCTCTGGAGTTTGCATACCCAAAAAGAAAAGACCCACCCCCAAAATGGTCCTCTTCTACCCCCAAACTGGCAGGGCAAAAGACTACTCCTCCAGCCCTTCCTGGTCCCTCATTAAGATTTCCCATCTCATTGAAATTTAGTGGGGATTCCCTCCGAGCACTGCTGAAGTCATGTTCTCTTTTGGTAGTTAAACCAACTTGATTGCATTTTTTAAAATATAAAATAAAATTACCTATTTATTTTAAGACTTATTAGACAATGTCTGTATGGGCAAGTGTGTGTGGGGGGGTAGGGGTTTAACACTTTTCACAGGTATTTTAAATGCATTGATATTTTGTAAAACTTTATTGATATGGGTTTTTTTAAGGTGTAGATAGCAGTGTTATCCGTTCTTTTCGAGACAAACTATTTTAAAACACAAGGCACGCAAACATGCTGTTCTTGAATTCAGTCCTGAACAGGAATCGTAGTTCCAACTGTTGAGTAAAACTGAACCCATTGGTTAAACGATTTGCTGAATCTGGTGAGAGAATTTTCAAGACAATACCTTCTTTTTACTGTATGTTGGTTGTTTTTCCTTTCCTTTCCTTTTGTATGTTGTGAAGCAGGCCTCCAGCTCTCACAGTGAGTCTCCCTACACCTGTAGGCTTGAGCCAGGCTTGCACCAAAGTATATAGGTTTCACATTCTCAGGTGGTGCAAGACATGCTCAAGCCTACAGACACTGCCTTGTATGGGGCCTTGAGCTTCATGGAAGGACTGACTGTGTGTGTGTGTGTGCCATACAGCCCAAAGTTCTGCCATTTGCAAGACTGAAAGCTGTCCCTGTATTGAGCAGTCATGACCACACACATGGCAATCATCAACTCCATGCAACTCACACTGGGCTAGGAGCCCCTAAGCAGGCAAACCAGGGATCATGTGGAGCCAAACGTTATGAGCTGGGCCTTGGCGTCTCATGTGTTTTTGAATGTTCACAACAGCTAAATTCTGCACATGTATCACTAGAGAGTACCTAAAGCAAAAAGAAATTTGCAGTGTAATTCTTATTTTAAATTTAACAAATGTACTGAACAGCTGCCACAGGCATCAAATAACTGGTCCTAAAAATAATTATGCCACCACCCTGGATGCTCAATTGGCTTGGCCGCAGAGTTGGGTTTGCTTCCCATTAACAGTCAATTATGTGTAAAGAAAAGGGAATGATTAAAGAAGGCAACATGTCAGCTATTCACTTACACTCAATAGATAACTATCAGTGGTAACACAAGCTTGCTTGTCCCACTTTTACGCAATTTTTTTGTCAATGAGACAACTCAGGGGGGACAAAATGAGAAAATGAAAATGTTTCTTTTGGTCCTGGATACACACAGTACAAATTCAAATGCATCTCAGTATTTCAGTAGGAGTGGCATTGCATGCTGACTGCTCTGCTAAGATGCTTATGCATCATCAGCCATAGAAATGAGGGACAATCCAATTTTAAAAGAGAGCAACCACTGGCACCCGAATACATTTTTTGAGGTCCTTGCAATTTCAATGTGGTTAAGTTTCAAACCCATTTTCAAATATGCTGGTTGATTTTTGGAGTGGAACATACTTGCAAGCTAAGTGTCCTTAACATTGAAATACAAGTATTTTATCGGGTTTCGCCGCATGCGCAGAAGCAGTCCTCAGGTTGTGGAAACCAGAGGTACAAGTCTGAAACCTAAGCATACTTAGTTGGAAGTGTGTTCCACTTGAGTCATTACAATTCAGGGTGTTAAGCTGCCCCCCCCAAAAAACATGGGAAAGGGTGCTCTATCTTTAGGAGTGGCTTTTGCAATCCACCCTCCTCCCTCACTGCATGAAAACAACTGAAAACTGCATGAAAACAACCGCAGTTTAGTGTGCTTTGAATAACTTCAGCACTTTATAATATACAGCAGAACCTTGATAAATTGCAGCCGCAAGTGGGAGACATGCACCATCCCCAATGGGGAGGTGGGTCACTTTTCTGGAACTAGCAAGTAAATGAACCAAACATGAAACTTACGTTTGCGAAATGTGTTATTTATTTATTTATCTGGCAAGCTTACCTTATGAATTATTTGTCACCGTACCTCTAGAAAAGCAGTTAACATACTAAATTAATTGGCTAAATTAATGACATCTCCGTAATAAAAGACCTCAGTACAGTACATTTTGCTGTTACAACTTTGCTGAAGATAAAACGGTTAAGGAGCACATTCTGTGTTTGTGGGGGAAATCTAGCTGCCCTGCAGTTTAACAAGGTTCTACTGTATCTTCTTCTTTATACAAGGATTTCTATTACTAAATAATATGTGTACAACTGACCACATCGTAAGTTATTGTTCCAAGTACATACTATATTAGCATGACTAAGAGCATATTTGTGTGCACAAAAGATCCAAAATCAGGATATAACATGGATTGCTGGTTTGTTCTGTACTGTAATTAGTCAACTCTGGAAGTGCTACCAAACACTGAATTTTGCAATAAACTTTTTTTTTTTTAAAGAAATCAACCTTCATGTTTCAGTTTAATAATTCCTCTTTACTCTTCAGTCTTCCCACTTGCCTTTCAGCCGAACAAGTTTTATTCATTAAAAACCTACGGCAATCTCACAAACACTAAAACACATCACAAATGGCCTGGGGTCTGGTAGCTGGAAATCTGATCTGCCATGAACACAACTAAACTGAGGGAGACCAAGATGATATATGGTGGAAATCAAGATTTACAAGGCATGGCTGAGGAAGTTGGGTATGTTTAGCCTGGATAAGAGGGGACTGAGAGGAGATATGATAGCCATCTTCAAATATCACAAGGGCTGTCACATGGAGGATGGAGCAATCTTGCTTTCTCCTCCAGAGGCTGGGACCCAAACAAATGGATTCAAGTTACAAGAGATTGCATCTAAACACCAGCAAGAACTTTCTGACAGTAAGAGCTGTTCAACAGCGGAACAGACTCCCATGAAAGTTGGTGGACTCTTCTTCCTTGGAGGTATTTAAGCAGAGGTTAGACGGCCATCTGTCATGCATCATCCGGTCAAAAAGTATTGTACTGGAAGAAATAGATACGCATGCAGAGCATCTCTACATGAGGCAGGTTATGGATTGGTTCAGGATACTTCCTCACGTGGAAAAGGATCCATGTACACTGTAACGCATGCAGAACTGCCTCTGACACACTCTGAACATGTAGGCAGTGGGGGTCTGGTTCCTAGACTTGACTTCAGCAGGGTGTGGAGCTGGAGAACCCCCCCACAAATACATTCTTTCAACATGTGTATGTTGGCAGGGGAAGTTGCCTAAAACCGCCTCATCTAACAAAGTTAAGCCGAAGTTTCTACCACAATGAGACAACTTCTATTCTCACCGTCCCACACCTTGGTCTCCGCCACGTATCGGCCAGCCATCAGGCTCAGCCGCCACAACCACCTTTCACAGGAGGGGTCACTCCAGGCAGGGGAACAACTCGGCTACTTTTTCTGGCCAAAAGTGAATTCAATGGCCCCGCCAGCGTACAGAACTTCTAGCAGACGCACACCCCTCTCCCACCCACAAAGACACTTGCATTCACTTAAGTGGACAACTCTGCACAGGCAGAGTTTAAGTGAATGGGGAAATCCACTTGTGCATGAGTCCTGCATGCCCGTTAACAACATGAAACTCTAGATTGGTTGTACAAGCGTCAAACTTCTTTCCCCCATACTATAAAGCTGTAACATTAGTAACGGCATTACAAAATAGAAGCAGTTTCTGGTTGGAGTAAAATAGGTGTACAGCATATGCATGGGACTGCCAAATGTTTGGACATTAAACAAAATGCTTCTCCCCCAACCCTCAATATCCTTTGGGGGAAAAGATTTGTTTTCCAAGCATCCTTTTGTTGATCATCAATTGCTAGCCACTTGATTGAAGAACCCGCTTTTGATGGTCTCACTAGCTCATCTTCAGCAAGTCACAAGCTGCCACCCTCAGTTTCTTATCTTTATAGTAAGAATGATTGCTATCTTCATTATTGGTAATATTTCCATCCTTCCCTTCCTTCCAAAGGACCTGCTTCACTGAATTGAGATGATGAAGAGGATTACTGCCCCATGGCTTCTTCTATGTTAGAAGCACTACATAATCAAGTGTGATGGTCTTTATTAATACAGAGAAGTCCTTATTAATTTGTCTGCATTCTTATTAGTTACAGCAAACCAATTCACAGTCCCCATATGCTCAACAGTATCGTGGAGATGTGGAGGTCTGAAAATGAGGAGCATTTTTCCAGGCTTTGAGGGGCTTTCACATACACACGGATTGGAGGATATTCTCATTCATTCAAAAAGGAGGGAGGAGGGGGAACAGATTATATTACGGGGGAGGGGGAACAGATGTGCAAACTTGGTTGATGGGTAGCTTTATCTGTCTAGTGGTGCCCCCATCCCAAGACCAAATTTACATAACATGCTTATTCACATCTCTAAAAAAAAAAGAAAAATGTATCCTGTCCAATTTTTTGATTCCTTAAAATGTTGTTCCTTTAAAGCCATAACAAAATATTCATTTCACTTGAAGCATTCTTTTTAAAAACTTTAAATGTGTGGCAGGTTTTTAGTATGCAGGTGTGAATTTTAGGAAGGAAAGGGAAATGAACACATTTCATTTTAATTACAAAAAGATCTTCAAACGTATTTGCTTTCCAGAAATTCTCATTAAATACACAGGGTGTAAGGCTAGAGAGAGCAGGCTTTGCTTTCAAGAGGCTAGAGAGTTCCCTCTAGTGTGCTGTTCTAGAAAAGATTTACTTATATTAAGACATGTTGAAGGCACCACAAATACAAAGAATATTCTCTAGGCTGTAAGAAGTTACACACACCCCCTTGGTGGAATTTAACTTTTACTCAGAGTTTGGTCCATTAATTTAAACAGGTCTACTCTGAGTAAAACTTGAGTTTTCTACTCTGAGTTTTCCTTGGGGGACTAGCTGCCAATTCACTCCAAACTAAGGAGGATTTTACTGACTTCACTGGTCCCTCCAGAGACTCCTCCCCACATCTAGCAGATCAAGACCGGTAGACCCATGAGCTATGGCTGGCTTCCAAAAGCCACACTCCATAATCAGAGGGTTCAATAACACATCTTTACATTTCATGCTGCCTTGTAGCAGACCAAGCTATTTACCCCATTAGCCCAGCAGTGGCAAACTTTCGGTTCTCAAATTCCAGTGGCGATGCTAAAATTTGGTACCCCCCACTTGCTCTGTTCTACTGCATTGTTGTGGCACCCCTGCAGTGTGACACTCAAGCTGTACCAGTCATGTTACCCTAACTAAAACCACCTCTGAGCTCAGACTGCCAGGGGCTCTGGCAAGGGTATTTTTGTATCATCTACTGCCTGGTCCTTTTAAACTAGAGATGCCACTGATCTACATGCAACATACGTGCTCTGCTACTGAGATACAGAATCTCCCCCCATGCCAAGCAAGCCCACCAAGACAGAATTGAAGCCCAAACCCTGCTGGATTACTTTAAAACCTGCTTTTTTTTTGTTAGTTTTGTGGGCCTTCCCAGGATCTGGCCATATTAGCAGGTCTCAATAAAATCCAATGTTGCATTTGCTTTTCCTTTGTGGCAAGCAATACCTCGTTTTAACATTTTCCTCTTGAATTCACCTTTTCTTCGGGAACAAGCCCGGCAAGCATTTGCAGCTGAATAAAAACAGAGCTAGGTTTTTTGGGGGAAACACTTCATCCAATTCAGCAACACGTTAGTCCATACTGTAGGCTATAATGACAATACAATACATTGTGGAAGGCCATAACGAGCAGTGCATACTAGCTCATGCCAGGAATTAGGCAGGAAAAGCCTAAATTTCACGGGTCCCTCAAACGAAACAGCCCTGGGCTGAGTTAAATATACAGATGAATGCTTTCTTTGTAAAAACAAATTAAACTGGCCCTGTCAGCTGTCACTTTTCACTTCCTGGTTGCAATGTAGAAAAAAAGTTATCAAATATTGATCTCAAACAGAGATCAGTTACACCATAGTTCTTTACCATTTTAGTATGTTCATATGTATATATATCCTAGGCCAGAACCTGAATATTAGGGAGTGAGGTTTCAGGTGGGAGGACACCAGCAGCATCTCCTGTTCTCCAAGAGGTCACCGTAGAGGCATTTGGAGGGGGGTTGCTGAGGAGGCAGCGGCAGATCTGTCTTCCAAGGTGTGCGTCGCAGCTGCAGAAGCAGGTGATGCGTTCATTGGAGGCTGGGTCTGCTGCCCTTGTGGATCTCACCATCCGAAGGGGTCCTTTCACCTCACATCGTGGGTGGGCTGGCCCTGTTCCTAGGAGCAGATTTAGGGGAACGCAACCGGTTTGGTCGCACCGGGTGTGTAGCCTCGTGGGGCGCTGCAGGGTGCGCCACAGCTATGGTGCAGAATGGAAGGCGAGTGGCACTAAATTGTGGCTTCCACACAACTGAAACTTTGACTTGCTGCTCGCAAAGCAGTTGCTCTGTAACTGACCCATGGCCCTACCATATCTATCTACAGTGGTACCTCAGGTTACAGACGCTTCAGGTTGCAGACGCTTCAGGTTACAGACTCCGCTAACCCAGAAATAGTACCTCAGGTTAAGAACTTTGCTTCAGGATGCGAGCAGAAATCGTGCGGCAGGCCCCATTAGCTAAAGTGGTACCTCAGGTTAAGAACAGTTGCAGGTTAAGAACGGACCTCCAGAACGAATTAAGTTCTTAAACCGAGGTACCACTGTATCCAGATCTATGTATGTGAAAAGAAAGAAAACCAGCTTAATGCATCAGTTGGCAGAGAGTATATTTGGGGCTGACTCTGCTCCAACCTGAGCACGACAACAGGAGAGGGGCTTCAACGCGACGTTTTCTGATTTTCCTTGTCGGAGGCGGACGGGAGAGGAAACACCCCCTAAAACCACACGGGGAAAGTAGGGGGCGGTAAGGCAACCCTTCTATTGCGCCAGCACGCTACGTACCGCGAGCTGCGCCCCGCCCTCCACGCGCCGGGCATCGGGGCCAGCTGGGCGGGCAGAGAGAAGCATGGCTTCCCAGGCAGGCTGCGTAGCGGCGGAAATTTCCACTGCGCCGCCCTGCACCGGAAGCGCCGCACTCCGCCTTCCATTGGCTCCCATCCCCAGCGACGATTTTAAAGCGATTGCGGACACGAAACCTCCACGCCCCCCAGTTGAAGTTGGCGAAGCTTGCTTAAGAGTAAGCAGGAAATCTGGCTGCACATTGCCACCCCAATCCTATTGAACATCATGATCCCCTGGATTGCCAAAAAAACCTACAAGAGCTTGGTTTGGGGGGTAGACATCTCGATGCATCCCTTCCACAGGCTGGCCCCATACTAAAGAGGCCAGGGCACCGACTCCTTCAACAGCTGCGTGCAGAAGAGGAAATAGGAGCAGGTGTAGCCTGCAGCACACGGCAACGCTAGCTGAAATTCCCTTCCTCTGCATCCAAGCAAAGGTGTGGAAGCCCCCGGCCTCTTTTGCATCCGATGACCGGACCCTTCCTTCTGCATCCCTCCCCGCTTCCAAAACCGCCCTCTCCCTCGGAAAGGGCTGGCGGCTGCTAACTTGCTCGTGCCACCCAGGATCGGTCCCACCCATCACCGGGCTTGCCCCCGTGCAAAATCTGCAAGTCCCCGCTCGCACCCCCGGCAAAGACAGCCTGCCCCAAAGGGGCAATTTACTCACAGGTCTGCGCCGCTGAGTTACCCCACCGCTGCTGCTGCAGGCGCCGCTCGCTCCCACGTTGCACGGTTCGCGGCCCGTGTGAGCGCGGCTTTGCGCCGCCCCTTTCCCCGATCCTGGACCAATGGGGACCTTCCCTCTAAACTCTCGATCTCGGCGAATCCGCATTGCTCCGCGTAATGCAACGCCTTTGGGCAAGGCGAAGTTGCAAGTGGTCGTTGTCTCCCTGCGCAGGCGAGATTTTGCGAGGCCGGCGATGCAGCGAGCAGCAGGGACGCCCGTGGGCGCTTTGCAGGAGAGATCTCCGAAAGCCGTGGCCTGCGCAATGCCGCTGCCCTCATGCTCCAGGAGCTTGCTTCCGGCACGAAAGCTGAGCCGGGGCACTCCGACCGGCTATCCGCGAACCCTTTTGTCGCACCAGGCTGCAGCCGGGGCGAGATCCGAGTGCCTCAGCGCACGTGCAGCCTGCACTTCCTGGATCAGCCGCTTGCGGCGCAGTGCACAGAAAGCAGCCACGCCCACCCGCACTTTAATACGCACCACCTGCTTCCAGCGCGCCTCATGTTTGTTTTACAAACTGTGGCACGATCCTGAGCACGTTTACCCAGGAGTAAGTCATCGACAGGAGGTTACATCCGTACAAGCATGCATACGATTGCGCTGTACACTGTTACTAAATAACCAGTGCCTACTAGGATAGCGTAAGTGCAACATCTTCTATTGATCATTGATCAAAGTAGTGCAGCCTGAGACACTTTGATCTGTTATAAAGGTAAAGGGACCCCTGACCATTAGGTCCAGTCGTGACCGACTCTGGGGTTGCGGCGCTCATCTCGCTTTATTGGCCGAGGGAGCCGACGTACAGGCTCCGGGTCATGTGGCCAGCATGACTAAGCCGCTTCTAGCAAACCAGAGCAGCGCACGGAAACGCCATTTACCTTCCCGCCGGAGCGGTACCTATTTATCTACTTGCACTTTGACGTGCTTTCGAACTGCTAGGTTGGCAGGAGCAGGGACCGAGCAACGGGAGCTCACCCCATCACGGGGATTCGAACCGCCGACCTTCTGATCGGCAAGCCCTAGGCTCTGTGGTTTAACCCACAGCGTCACCCACGTCCCTTTTTTGATCTGTTATTGCTGAGCCCTATCTGATGAGGGACTGCCTTGCCCATACAGTGGTACCCCAGGTTACATACGCTTCAGGTTACGGACTCTGCTAACCCAGAAATAGTACCTTGGGTTAAGAACTTTGCTTCAGGATGAGAACAGAAATAGCACGGCGGCAGCAGGAGACCCCATTAGCTAAAGTGGTACCCCAGGTTAAGAACAGTTTCAGGTTAAGAACAGACCTCCGGAACAAATTAAGTTCTTAACCCAAGGTACCACTGTATATCCCTGTTGGGTGCTGCTCAGATAAGCCACTGCAGAGAGCACCACATGCCCCAGAAGTGTGCTATTTTGTACTAGAAAGAGGGCTTTTAATGTTGCTGCTCCAGCCCTTTGGAATTGGTTACCAGCTGAGATCAGACAGATGCAGTGTCTTGATACTTATGCAGCTGTTGAGGATCTTTTTGTTCAAGAAGGCTTTCCCTGAATTGTGACCCAATCTAATTATGGAATACTATTTGTAAAATTAATAGAAATGGTTTAATGCTTTTTAAAAAAGAATTTTTATAGAGTTTGTATTATAGAGCACAAATCAAACAGGGAACCAGGCAGAGGGCCTTCTCTGTAGTGGCACCCGCCCTGTGGAATGCCCTCTGATCAGATGTCAAAGAAATAGACAACTCTCTGACGTTTAGAAGACATCTGAACGCAGCCCTGTTTAGGGAAGTTCTTAATGACTGATGTTTTAATGTATTTTTAATATTTGTTGGAAGCCACCCAGAGTAGCTGTGGAAACCCAGCCAGATGGGCGGGTTAAAATAAACAAACAAACAAAAATAAATAATATTAACAATGAAGGGTGGACTATGAATCTTTCATATAAGTAAAAATAATCCTTAACTCTCTGAACAACTCCAACTATTAGAGAATTTAAATTGATTGCATAGCTAAAAACTATTGTACCTGTATGTTTTAGTTTAACGGATTCAAGACAGGCAGTGTTCTCTGTTCAGTCTACACATCTTAAGGAAAATTCCCACTACCTTCAGATAATGGACACATCAATCCTCATAAACATTCATTTGAAACTAAATGCTGATTTCAGTGGATATTGCTGCTGAAACCTCACTGTTCCTGACTTTTAGCTTTATAATAGGTAACTCACAGAATTGAGGCAATGAAAAGCTTAGGTTTACTTGATCCATCTATATTATATGAATGTTCTCTGATTTTAAAAAAATGTGTACATCACTCTGTGCCAAAGAGCCATTGCTTGTTTTAGAATTCCAGGTTTTCAAGGTATGTAAATGTTACACAACTGCCCTGCAGGTAGATAATGGTAAGACTGCCAATCAAAAGGGGGGCAAGTATGAATCTCTGGTGTTGGTTCTTTGGATTCCAACGTAGCTGAAGTATTTTGAAATGTTTTATATGATAGCTCAGAACAAAAAATTAAAGTAAGTAGCAAGGGGAAACCTTGCTCACAAAATAAACTCACTAAACTTTTAAGGACAAGTTGTTTAGTTTCTAACGAAAGAACTAAACAAATCATTCATTCATTCATTCATCATCATCTCATATTTTAGCAGCTGCCCACCACTGAAATAAGAGTGTTCACTTTAACGTTACCTACACCCCAAAGGATTTTACTTCTGTAGAACTTCTAGGCATTTGGAAATCCAGTCATAGCTTTCTTTAAATGCTTCCAATGGTTTCTGCAAACTTGGCCTTGCTTCACTGCTAAGCCCTTCTTCTGTTCCAGTAGCTTCTTCCTCCATCCACTTTTGCAGTGCCTAGGAGAAATCCAAACACTAACTAAAAGTCTTATATAAAATGGTCGTGTCAAATAAAATAAACAGTTAAACCAATTGGCTTGGCATGGAACCACGATTATGCACCAACAATGACTTCTTTTGTGCATTTTTTTTAGACCACAGCTTTCTCCAGGGCCTTTCAGTTTATTTGTGCCTTTATTTGTTGAAGATAAGGAGACAAAGAGAAGCAAAGAAACAAACCACCGTAGCAGAAGAAACACAAAGAAATATTTCTTCAGGCTATGTGTGGCAGATCTGTGGATTTATCTCCTCATAAAGAAAATAGTGTGTTAAAATATAACCAGTTCTTAAGCAGTTCATTGGCTTATTGACATTGACCTCTCAAAATCTAGGGTGGATCTGGGTTGAGGACTGAGAATCCTCAACAATCTAATCTCACAATCTGTACAGGGTTGTTTGTACAAGGAGGCAGAGTGGGATGGGGGTCACAGAGGAGAAAGTGATAACTCGTCTCTTTAGTTACCGTATTTTTTGCTCTATAGGACGCACCGGACCATAGGACGCACCTTGTTTTAGAGGGGGAGAACAAGAAAAAAAAAAAATCTCCCCCTCTCTGCGCAGCGCCCCTTCAGTGAAGTGGCAGGAGAAACAGAGCCACTTCGATTTCTCCTCCCGCTTCGCTGAAGGGGCGCTGCGCAGCTCTCCCTCTCTGCTGAAGCCCGACCCCTCTCGCTCTCCAGGCTTCAGCGAAAGCAATGCGAAGCCTCCAGAGTGCGGAGGGAGGGCTCCCTCTGCGCTTCGGAGGCTTTGCGTTGCTATCGCTGAAGCCAAGGAGCCTGCATTCGCTCCACAGGACGCACACACATTTCCCCTTAATTTTTGGAGGCAAAAAAGTGCGTCCTATAGAGCGAAAAATGCGGTATTTCATTTTCAACATTTTTATGCTGTCCCATAACAAAGTTCTCTGTGTGGTGTACAATAAATAAGCAAAAAATACGGTACTCTGTCTATCTGTTAAATACAAAATGAGACGTAAAATCAAAAGCTACATTAATGCACCCCACCTAAAAAACCCGTAAGTTGAAAGCAGCCTGCAGTAGTTCCTACACTGCTGGGGTAACACTTGCCCATGTTTAGTTTTAGAGTAAGAAGCAAAAAAGATGGACGTCTCCAACCTGAATGGCAATCTTTTTGTACCTTGTATCTTTCCAGAATGTTGAAGCCAAGGGCGGACTGTAGCTTGCGCAGACAAATGGGGCAAAGATCCAATGGGCGTCGGTCTGATTCCTCCAAATGGTTGGAGCCCTGCATGACGCATTCTAACCACTGGCAGTGATGCAGTCCAAAGATGTGCCCAATCTCGTGAGTCAGGGTCTGAAACACAGGACCAAATGAAACAAGGAACAATTGGAGCGTGTGTTCTAAGGACCTGACATTCCTCACGGCACTACATATAGGGAAGCTTTTTAATGTATGATGTTTCTCTATATATTGGAAGCTGCCCAGAGTGGCTGGGGCGACCCAGTCAGATGGGAGAGGCACAATCAATTAATAATAAGTACTGTATTGTTAGCTCTTTTCCAAGACAAGGTATACACTTAACGGTGATAAAATTCTTGCTCTTTCAGGGAACTTGAACTTGCTGCTACGCAGAGTATTACGCAATAAACCCTCCCAAAACAAAACTTGATATTTTCACTTCCCCAACAAAAACTAACTGTTTATGTATTCTGTGAACAGTGGCTTCCACAGGAAAGGCTTGCTTATGCAGAGCTCCAGCCACATCTGCTTCCCAGTTAAACCAAAATGGTTAACTGTGAGCTGGCTATAGGTTCGTCCGTGCTTCCGTTTATCCCACAATTTCTAGGCATGGGTCCGAGCAGTTCTTCATTTGCCCCACCGTTTTCCCCGAGAAAACCCACAGTTTACTGCTGAATTGGAACAAACACCAATCTGCAGGGGGAAAAGCCCAACCCAATTCAGTGGTAAACAATGGGTTTTCCTGAGGGAAAGCAGGGTGGATGAGCCTCATTGCCTTAAGAGGGAGGTGAATTGAGTGGCCTATTCTGAGAGGTTTCATGTAGCCAAAGTAAAGCAGCACATCCAAGCAACATGAGCCTCCCAAACACCACACACAAGACAAAAATGTCGAACTCCTAATAAGACTAAATAAATCATGTTTTTTTCTGGAGATCTGCTAAACATCCAGTTTGTTATTCTAGATCCAAATACTCCCTTGCTACGGCTAGGCCATCAAGCCACAGTGATGTGACAAAACTGGGATTATATCATTTTGGTTTACTGCCAGCAACAAAGTATTGCGTGTTTTTGTGGTTGTATGCCTTTTAGACACTTTTTTTTTTTTTTTTTAAAAAGGAGTATAGAAATGGCCTTAAAGAAGTAAAATATATAAACAGTGTTAAGTCCACTTACTTTAACAGAATTAAAGTATTATTACAGGAAATTAATCAAAGAATTAAAGGAAATGTGGCGACTAAAACACAGATTTGATTTAGATGTGGAAATGTAGTGCCAGAAATCTGAAGCACACCCACTTTGCAGGACCTCAGGAGCAGCTTGCTTGTGATCTCAGGGGTATAGTAGCCATCAAACACAGAATAGTCAGATGGAGGAAGCTTCTTTGTAGTCTTCAGTGTGCCTTTGTAGTTTGCACTGTAAAAGTCGCTGTCATACCTGGCAAAGCTGAAGATCCCCATTCCTTAACAATGCAAAGAGGAAATCAAACAAAGGGCAGGCAGCTGTGGTGACAGGATAATAGCACCAAAATGCTGAATATACTACTGGAAAAGCAAGTACAATACTTCTAGAAAGTCAGAAATGAGGCTTCTTCCCCTCTTCCACCTAGAAGTGACATGGGGGAAACTTACCCATAAGCCCCTGTTGAGATCAGTCCAGCTACAAAAATGTTCTTGCTCAGATACATGAGCTTCATAAGGTCCCAAGGTCTCCCTAGAACTCCTGGGGCCAGCTGTGGCTTCACAGCAGTCATCTCGAAAAAGAATTCCAAGTTTGCTGTGGGAATGGAACATGTACGACTAAGGTCAGGCTGAGAAAGCATGGGTGGGGCTGGGAGTAACCACAGAACTGCAGCCCCACTGCAGCACCCACCTTTAGCTGCAACTTGCTTCAAGCAAGTTGATGGATAGCATTTTTATTTTATTTTTACATTTGAATCCTAAAAGTAAAGGTACCCCTGCCCGTACGGGCCAGTCTTGCCAGACTCTAGGGTTGTGCGCTCATCTCACTTAAGAGGCCGGGGGCCAGCGCTGTCCGGAGACACTTCCGGGTCACGTGGCCAGCGTGACAAGCTGCATCTGGCGAGCCAGCGCAGCACACGGAACGCCGTTTACCTTCCCGCTGGTAAGCGGTCCCTATTTATCTACTTGCACCCAGGGGTGCTTTCGAACTGCTAGGTTGGCAGGCGCTGGGACCGAACGACGGGAGCGCACCCCGCCGCGAGGATTCGAACCGCCGACCATGCGATCAGCAAGTCCTAGGCGCTGAGGGTTTTACCCACAGCGCCACCCGCGTCCCATTTGAATCCTACCCCTACCCTTCCTCTAAGGAGCTCATTACCGGCCTGTAAGAGTTAAGGGAGTCAGGTGAAGGGAGGACAGGCCTCCTGCACTTTTAATAGTTTGTGTAGAGATGGGAGTTTTAGCAAGTGTACTTGCATTACTGAATTTCCTCTGAAATGGTCTCTCGTGTGTGTCTAATAAAGTTGCAGGAGTCCAGCCCTCTTTTGAATCTGGCCAATCTCCTCTTACCTTAGGGAAATGACTTGCTCAAAACTCGAGCCACTTCATCGCACTCAAAGAAAATTTCTATTTTGCATAGATTTGTATGGCCTTCCTCTAAACTTGGTAAGCGCTGTTGTTCATTAGCACACCTCAAGGTGGTGTGTTGCAAAGGTCAGAGTTTCAGGAAGGGGGTGGTAAGTTTTATCATGAAAATGATACAGGAGGAAATGGATATCCCTGATTTCTATATCTATATCTGAATGTCGTTGTCCCCCGAGTTGCTTTTTGCAAAAATGAGAAGAGACCCAATCTCGCCTAGTTTTATCCTCATGGTCCAGAATGCCCTACTGTCCTAGACAGCACAGGAGACTTCATTATAAAACTGTTTTGTATGTGCTATTGCCACCCCTCTGTGGTCAAGAGATGTACTGCAACCCTCTTGCAAATCCTCCCTCCCTCTGCACTGTTTATTGGACCTTTATTGAATCGAAAGAACCCAGCAGAACCTTTCCAAAAGAATAATTCATTTTCACAACATCAAGCTGGAAATTCTGCAGAAACACCTACCATCTCCGGTATGAAATCTACTGTCCTGATGGAGTAGGAAGGAAAAGCCCAGTTGCTCTAGTGCAGGCACAAACCATGTTCTATCTCAGCAGAAATTTCACAACAATCTGCACAGCCATATTCATTGCAGGTTCATACTAGCATGGGGCCTTAAAAGTTTCTGTTCAGCTTACTTATAGTTATTGCCAGTGCCTTAAATGTGAAGAGGCTGGCTCCGCCATTCAAAGGCTGGGAAGGTAGGGAACGATGTACACCAGGAGTGGAGAAACTCAACCCCCAACAGCCCCAGCCAATGGTCAGGGATGATGGCTGGAGAGCCACAGGTTTCTGACCCCTCATCTACATAGTCAGAGCCATGCTGGATCTGCACAAAGGCTTCTAGGATCCTGTGTGAGTAAATAATGCCATTAATCTATGCCAGAAGGCTCTGTGCTGTGTGGAGGATATTCTTCATTCTCACAAGCTGAGCTCTGCTATCATGGCCATGCAGTCATGCATCACACTCTGTCCTCAAGTGGGATGCCTGCAGCTTCAGAGTTGGACTTCAGCTTGCCAGAAGGAAAGATGCCAATCTGAATTCCATCTGTGGCAAAGTTTAACACTGACTACACAGGGTAAGCAGTGGAACAAGATGTGCAGCACAGCTCCCTCAGAAGCAGCCTCAATTTTCAAAGCTTTCTTTCTTCCTCATCATGTGCACTGATAAATAAGAAATGCTTTCCCCTCAATGTGTGTTGTATTTTTATATATAAATACATATACCAAAATAAAAAGTGCACTTCTGGAGCAGCCCCACTGCTCAAAAAATAGTTGGCTTGTAGTCAGTCTTACAGTGGTACCTCTGGTTACGAACTTAATTCATTCCAGAGGTCCGTTCTTAACCTGAAACCGTTCTTAAGCTGAGGTACCACTTTAGCTAATGGGGCCTCCTGCTGCCGCCACTGCACAATTTCTGTTCTCATCCTGAGGTAAAGTTCTTAACCAGAGGTACTACTTCCGGGTTAGTGGAGTCTGTAACCCGGGGTGTTTGTAACCCGAGGTACCACTGTACTGATGTTTTGTGCAAAGACAGAAGAAGCTCATTATCAAATTAAAGTCATATATAGTCTTGATGACTTGATAAAGCAATAAGCAATGTATATACCTTCAGTCAAGGAGGCTTGGCCAAAGACGAAATTCCAGGAGTCCTTTGGGTAAAGATCTATCATGGTTACTCCCACAATACAAAAAGCATCCTTTGGCTTTTTTTTCTTTAGGTAACTCAAGAGGTGACCTGTATGAACAACAGATGTAGGTCTCTCTCAGCAGAAGCAAAAGGACAGGAGATTGTAAATGCCCTAACACAGTGATAGCATAACCCAGAATTCCAGATGGCTTTTGGAGCTATCTAGTTCTATTAAAATTAATGTGACATTTGCAATGATAATAAGTAGAGATATACAGGGGGAAAAACCTATGGGAGAGAGCAGGGCAAAGAGATTTCCTTTATTGTGCCCTCCAGTATGTCTCCTCGCTTTTGGAAGTTTTTTTTGGCTTGATGGAAGAGGGCCTAGGATCTGAAAGCTCTCAAGTCCCTGTGATGGCTTACAATCATAGGGCTGTAGAGTTGGAAGGGACCCTGAGGATCAGTATGGTGTAGTGGTTAAGAGCGGTAGTCTCGTTATCTGGGGAACCGGGTTCGCGTCTCCGCTCCTCCACATGCAGCTGCTGGGTGACCTTCGGCTAGTCACACTTCTTTGAAGTCTCTCAGCCCCACTCACCTCACAGAGTGTTTGTTGTGGGGGAGGAAGGGAAAGGAGATTGTTAGCCGCTTTGAGACTCCTTAAAGGGAGTGAAAGGCAGGATATCAAATCCAAACTCCTCCTCCTCTTCTTCTTCTTCTTCTTCTTCTTCTTCTTCTTCTTCTTCATCATCATCATCTAGTCCAACCCCCTGCAATGCAGGAATAGGCAGCTGTCCCATATGGGGATGGAGCCTGCGACCCTGGTGTTATCAACACCACGCTCTAACCACTGTGCCTATTGCATTTAGAATGCTTCTGACCCAGGGGAGGCAAATTCTGCTCATCCCTTTGGAAGTGCTGAAGTCATCGTGCAAATTTGTCTTGGGTTCCAGCCCAAGCTCCATGAAACGTTCAGGACTGAAGGGCAACAGGATGAGCCTGCCTCCTCCTTGGGCTTGGGCTGGGCTGGAGGGAAGCAAGAAGTGAGTGTCATGGTTTCCTTTCAGCCGCCCACTTGGAGCACCAGCCAGCTGAGAACTTATGCCTACACACTTGTTTTCCACACTTGCTTGTAGCCTGTGCCTACACATTGCCCTGTACACACATTGCCCAGAGACTGCTTTTGGCGGAGGGGAGGGGTGTTCCCAAACCCACTATTTTCCAGCAGCTTTAGAGGGTCTTTATGCTAAGCCATGCTATACAAAAGGAATATCAGGTACCTATGTCCTTTAACTACCACTGAGTTAAGCTTTCTCCACAGAGAAAAGCAGCAAAACCAACGAGTCTACCACTCGGTTTACCACTAAGCAAATGAAACTGCAGTTTTGTACTCTCCCATTTTGTTTCCGCACAGACCTCTATCTATAGCGCCAGGGGAAGGACACAGCCAGAATTTCCCTCCAGATATAAATAATTTTCAGTTGAAAAGGAATCTAGCTGCCATAACTCTTGCCTACTATCAAGAGTCTACACAACAGATTTTAAGACAGTTATAGTTAATGTGAATAAGATCCATCCAAATACAGTCCCTGTAACAATAAGTAATGGTTTGTTGTTATGTGAATAAGCCAGGGAGAGTCACAGAACTGTGCACCCTTCTTCATTTCATCTCCTTATGTGGCATGGAGAACATTGGGAAGTTTTTGCTTCTGCTTGTAACGAAGTAGAGTTTACTATTATGTCAGAACTGAGACAAACTGTGGTTTGCCTTAGCTATGGTTAACTGAAACAAGCATTCTGTGGACCAAGCTAGATGAGGTGCTGAGGGGCCTGTCATCTAATCTTCTACGCTTTATTTTTCAAGTTGAAAGCAGCTACAGCAAGATGGAGTGGCTGTTGGGGAGAGAGTATTTAACCCTCTCAACCTCCAGTGTTGTTTTCCTGCTTTAAGGCAGCAAACCTATACAGCCAGTTAACTCAGTATGGCTTATTCTTGAGTATGCATGTACAGTGGTACCTCGGGTTACATACGCTTCAGGTTACATACGCTTCAGGTTACACACTCCGCTAACCCAGAAATATTGCTTCAGGTTAAGAACTTTGCTTCAGGATGAGAACAGAAATTGTGCTCCAGCGGTGCAGCGGCAGCGGGAGGCCCCATTAGCTAAAGTGGTGCTTCAGGTTAAGAACAATTTCAGGTTAAGAACGGACCTACGGAACGAATTAAGTATTTAACCTGAGGTACCACTGTACTGTATAGAACTGTAAATCACAAACACAACCTCCCAAAGCTGTTGTTTGTCCCACAGGTGACAAAACCATACAAAAACTGAACAGGAGCACTAGTATTGGGAGGAGCCATAACTCAGTGGAAAAGCACATGCAGAAGGTCCCTGGTTCAATCCCAGGCAACCTCAGTTAAAAGGGCATCACATAGCAGGACCCTGAAGAGCAGCTGCCAGTCAGAGTAGGCAGTAATGGGCTGGACAGAGAAATATTCTCAAATCTGAAGAAGCTTCCTAGGTTTTATATTTCTAAGTGTTGCTCTTTGCAATAGGTGTGAACTGCCGGTCACCCTTCTTGCCTTCATGGCTAAGAACTTCGCAGAAGAATGACAGGCTCACAGAATGACAGGCTCACATGGAAGAATCCCAAAGGCTCAATGCATGAAGCTGACATAAAATCCACAAGAGTTTGAAGACTTTTGGAGTGCCATCTCATTTGCGTTCTGATTACAGCCAGTCATTCAGGAGTAAGAATTCTCAGTGTTCTTACTTGCTAAAAAGAGTGCCATAATGCTATTTTAACACAGCTGAGATATATATGCTAGCCCACAGAACTGGCAAAAATGATTTAACGCCATGAGAAAGTCCCAATCCAAAAGTGTTCCATCTGTTCCTCATACCCAGTGCTTTTTTTCCTGGGGGGCAGGGACGCATACCCCTAAACATTTTGTGAATCTATGAGTAGGAAAATGAGGGTACCCTTAAACATTTTTTAAAATTAAAAAAAAGCACTGCTCATACCTGCATGAATCTGCAGATTGTGTGTGTTTTCATTGATCCGAAAAGGGCAACCTGTGTGTGAAACTGGGACTGGTCCTAAGATTCTTACAATCAAGCCATAGTAAAAGGCTTCACAGTAATCCTTCAGCCATTTCATGTAGACGTCTGTGCTAACTCTGGAATCTCCAAAAGAACCTACCAAAAAACAGCGAAGAAAAGCAGAATGTTATAGCTTCACTGTATAGTTCTGCCCCCCTCCCACCTCAAACTACATGAAGAGCTATTGTATACATAGTACTATTTTAAAATATGAGATGTGGGTTTGCATTCAGTATAGTGCTAAAGAAATGCAAACATTTCTGCTTGAAAAAGAACAATCTTCCCTCTCCTCCCTCCCCGATGTGCTGTCTTAGAAGTTCTTGCAACGCTTTTGAGCAGATTTGGGGAGGGCACTGGGGGGAGTCATGTTGTGCTAGCGAGAATCATTGTGCTGGCTTCAGTTACTACATTAATTTAGTTGAATACATCCCATGATTTGTAGTATTTATCTTGTCTGGCTTTAGAATAAGACTCTGAGATGTGCACCATTAGTCTTGTTTTAAAAATGAGGAACAAAGGCAGAGAGATAATGGTTTGCCAAAGACCATCTAATGCAAGAGTGGCCAACATGGTGCCCTCTAGATTTTGTTGGACTACAACTCCCATAAGCCCAAGTAAGCATAGCAAAAGGCCAGAGATAATGGAAGTTGTAGTCTAACATTTGGATGGCACCACGTTGGCTATCTCTCATTAATAAGTCATAGGGCAGAAGGTTCACAATGCAGAGAAATGTAGACTTATTGGGCAGCAAGCCCCACTGAATTTAATTAGACTTACTTCTGAGTAAACATGTACACAGTTTATCTGTCTGTTTATATCCCACTGGGCATGATATTTATCTCCTGCATATTTTGGTAGGGAGAGCCACCTTGTCTTGGCTGTCATTCCAAATAGTAAGCCAGGGGTGGAGGGCTGAGATAAAAGTGAAAAGGGGTGTGTTGGCAAAACTATCCAGCACAGTCACAACTGGCTATCAAAGCCAGGAAACATTATCTGAGGGTCAAATTTACATTTTCCATTTTTAATGGCATACAAAAAGCAAAAACTCTGCAAAGGCAAGCACTCAAAAAGTAGCGAAGGTTAAAATTATGGTTGTATATATGATGCAGGAACACAGCAGACATGCTTAAATTCAATTTATTGCAATGGGATATACCTGTACACTTAAGTCTGTTGGTATCAGTGGGACTTTTAAACAAAGTAAACAGAAGTTTGAACTACACTTATATAACTAGGACACCCTTTTTAAAGTTCTTTTGCTCAGCAGCAGAGTGCATACTCCTCTGAAATCTTGGAGAACTGCTACCACTCAGTGCAAACTAGAGGTCGGAAGACTTTAGGCTTGTGGCCCACCTTGTTTTTTACTAGAACATCAAGAACCAAAGCCATGTTCAAAATACATACATTAGTTTGAATAAATGAGGGTGACTATAAGCAAACTCTGAGCTTAGGAATTTGTTTTCAATTCTAGAATTCAATTTTGCTCACAGTCCTTTCCCACAAATGACCTCTCCTGTTTAAAAAGGTAAAGGTAGAGGACCCCTGACAGTTAAGTCCAGTCGCGAACAACTCTGGGGTTGCAGTGCTCATCTTGCTTTACTGGCCAAGGGAGCTGACGTTTGTCCGCAGAAAGTTTTTCCGGGTCATGTGGCCAGCATGACTAAGCCGCTTCTGGCGAAACCAGAGCAGTGCACGGAAACGCTGTTTACCTTCCCGTCAGAGCAGTACCTATTTATCTACTTGCACTTTGATGTGCTTTCGAACTGCTAGGTTGGCAGGAGCAGGGACCGAGCAACAGGAGCTCACCCCGTCGCGGGGATTTGAACCGCCAACCTTCCGATCGGCAAGCCCCAGGATCAGTGGTTTAGTCCACAGTGCCACCCGCGTCACAAATGCCCACTCATGTTTAGCTTTCTTTATTTCAGCAGTCTAATTTAGGTATAAGAAACCGCTGTGTTGTTGCTACTGCTAGACAACTGAAAGTCAGAATCCCCAGCTAGGAATAACTTGCAAACCACCCAGAGATCTACCAGCAAATCCTGATCTACTTTCTGCCCACTTCTGGGCAAGATGTTCCCCAGGACTCTATGTAAAGCAGGTTTCTATGCTTCTCATGTACCTCATCCTGATCTACCAATTCCTATGTGTCATGAAACGCTTTCTAGACTTCAAAGGACTGGATATACAATAAGGCACATGGTGAGGCTTCACAGGTGTCCTGTGTCAACCAAGTGCACCCCAAAATATGAGTGATATCTGCTGTGGGCTCTGTGGTAGATGGGCACAGACTGTTCAAAGTGAAAAGGCTTCCCTGAAGGTGGGAAGCTTGAAAAACACCAGCTTAATTAGTTCCTATTTAATGACTCATTAAAGAACCTGCCTAGCTTGGTTAGCATGCTTTATTGGCCATAAGGTTCTGTAGGCAGCATTACCAATGGGCTGAACATAAATCCGATTTTTCTGGGGGGTTGGTGTCTTTCTGCAAGGGTCATGATAAAACTGTGCAAAATCCTGGGTGGGTTCTGGGTGTGAGGAGATCCAATCCGATTCAGAATGCAGCGTGATGGGCTTGAAAAGAACACTGCCTGGCCGAAATGCTTCATTTAGCAAACACTTCTCCTTAGGGTTAAACTTCTCATAAAGTTTTGCAAGCTGTGTGTCCTTGGAAACCAGGGCTGCCTTCAGCACCTCCTCAGAATGTTTAATAACCTTCATCTAATGAAAGAGAAAGACGAAAAGTGTTACAACATCTGCATTTCACATGCACACATTTTTATTTTATTTTAAACTGTTCCCTTTCTTCCATCACTCCTCACAAACTCCTATTATTCCTTTCATGATTAGTAACAAACCACCCACCAGCCATATTTTGCAGCTTGCTGCTTACTCAGCAACCATCAAGTCTTACATATGCAACATTCAGCTTCCTCATTCCTGTCCTATTTCCATACCCAACCATCATTTCACAATCAGCTTCTGCTTTTGGACAAGACGAGCATGTGAAAGGCTTGCTACAAACTCAGTCGTCAGCCTAGTTCCATACAATGTTCACTGGGTCACTACATCCCAACTTTCACCAAAAAAAAAAATCCAGCCACATTTACATCAGTCTGAAACCCACATTGTAACAAGATCTAGGTGGTTCTTAAATCCAGTTACAATTCATGACTAATGAAATCGAAGCAGTGGTTTATTAAACTTGTCACTCTGACTTCAACCACAGCCCATTCTGAACATTTGAGAAACATTAAACAGCACAGGAAACCCATTCTATCATGAATGGCCTTTTAAAATCACATATTAATGATCAGCGGTGCCATCAGTACAGGATGTTGTGGTATGTTCTTATCTTCCTCTTCTGACATGCGTGTGTTGTAGGTGCCATTAAAAACTCCGGGAAACACCAAAAGATTACTTTAGGTCTGTTCAAGAGCTTGGGCCTGCCCAGTGGAAGTTTAAAGGAAAAAAAGAAGGAAAAAAAACCATTGACATCTTAACATATCCTAAACTTCTTTCAAAAGTTCCCTCAGTTTCAAAAACAAATTGCTACTTGACTTCTGTGGGGAAGAAGCTAGACTGGTGACTGGGAGCGGCCGCCGAGTCCATATAACACCAGTCTTGAAAGACCTACACTGGCTCCCAGTACGTTTCCGAGCACAATTCAAAGTGTTGGTGTTGACCTTTAAAGCCCTAAACAGCCTCGGTCCAGTATACCTGAAGGAGCGTCTCCACCTCCATCGTTCTGCCCAGACACTGAGGTCCAGCACCGAGGGCCTTCTGGCGGTTCCCTCGCTACGAGAAGCCAAGTTACAGGCAGAGGGAATTCTCAGTAGTGGCACCCGCCCTGTGGAATGCCCTCCCATCAGATGTCAAAGAGAAAATTAACTACCAAACTTTTAGAAGACATCTGAAGGCAGCCCTGTTTAGGGAAGCTTTTAATATTTAATAGGTAATTGTATTTTAGTGTTTTGTTGGATGCCGCCCAGAGTGGCTGGGGAAACCCAGCCAGATGGGTGGGGTATAAATAATAAATTATTATTATTATTATTATTATTATTATTATTATTATTATTATTATTTTGTTGCTCTTTTACACACATATGCCAAAAGCCACCTCACATGCGTGAAGCTAAGAGTCCCAGACTGGGTGTCATGGGAGCACTACTTCAGGCAGAGTAGCTTCAACTAATTTTTCAGAGCTTGTTTCCCGAAACAATTTTCTAGAATTTATTGTTTGTTTGCTTATTTAATACATGTTTCCCTTGCCCTTCCTGCTATCAGAGCTCAGGACACCTTGGCAATGAAAAGCCATAGAAGTCATCATATGAACATAACCTTAAAAACAGTAGCTACTCATCATGCTCAATACAGTAGAAAGAAATAATAGGCTGTCATTCCCAATCACCCTTCCCCAAAGGCTTGGCCAAGTATTTATTTATTTTTACTGTTAGCAAAAAAAAAAAAAAAAAAAAGACAATTATATAGATCAGCCACAGTTCTGTGAAGAAGGTTCTGACAGAACAATGAAGCTGCTTAGCAAACCTCTTCATCATCTAGCCTATAAAATATAATTTTGTGCCTATATGCATTGGACAGTGTACAGTTACCCAAACCCCTTGCTATTTTATTCTGAGCAAATCAGCTGCCATTGCCATACACTTACAAACACATGGCAGGACCAGCTTCAGGGGCTCCTTGGGCAAGATGCACCGAATGGGCCCCTTTTCAGAATGGATTTAATGGATTTACCTCCTCCTTCCTTACCCCTCTGCTGACCTCAGTCTTGTTCCCCCAGAGCAGCCTTTCTCAACCTGTGGGTCCCCAGATGTTGTTGGACTACAACTCCCATCATCCCTAGCTAGCAAGGCTAGAGCTCAGGGATGATGGGAGTTGTAGTCCAACAACATCTAGGGACCCACAGGTTGAGAACCGCTGCCCCAGAGGGAAGGCACAAGGCAAGTGAAGGAAGCTGCTCTGTCTTCTCTCTTGTATGCTCAACGGGGACAGGTGAGCAGGATGTGACAGTGAGGAGGAACAGGGCCAGGAGGCGGGGGCAGGTGTGTTAGCAGTGGACCAACCACAGAGATGGGGCCCTCAACAATGCTGCTTTTTGTTGAGATTCCTGCATTGCACAAGAGGACTGGAGGAAATTTAAGGACTATTTGAATAAATATTGTAATATAAAAAATTAGAAATTACTTGAGAGAAACAAATAGGCCTAGGACTAAACTAAGTTGTAATTAAATAAATGGGATTTAGAATGTTAAGAAAAGTGAATAAGATGGACTATAATTGGAAATTGTTTTAGTTTAATAATGATATTGGAAAGCTGTTACCTTTAATTACAAGGAAACTCAGAAGGGAGGGATTTGAGGAAGTCAACCAAGATGTTTAAAAGGTTAGATTTGTGAAGAATTATGTTTGTTGTTATTGTTTATCCTTCCCCCCGCCCCCGTTTTTGTGTATCATTTTGCTTTGTGGTTTGTGTTATCATTGTGGAAAATCTAATAAAAAAATTATTGAAAAAAAGATAGATTCCTGCATTGCAGGGGGTTGGACTAGATGACTCTTGGGGTCCCTTCCCACTCAACAATTCTATGATTCTCTAACTTTTCAAGAGGCTGAATTTAATATTTCAGTCACCTGCTAACAGCGTGTGCTTTATATTTGACTTGGTTCTGTAATGTTTGGATGTTTTATTTGATGTTTTAATATAGGTTATAAACCGCTTTGAGATTTTCCCCTCCTTAAAAATATAGAGAGAATCTCTGTCTGTCTGTCCGTCCGTCCGTCCGTCTGTCTGTCTGTCTGTCTCTCTCTCTCTCTCTCTCTCTGTGTGTGTGTGTGTCTGTCTGTCTGTACCTGGGAAATGGGGACTCTTTGGAGGGCCTGCGCAGTTGGCACCCCTGACCCAGTACAATACACGGCACCCCTGCCCTGACTGTGACACCTCCATCCTTACCGGAACTCATGGGCGTAGCCAAGGGGTGCAGCTGTCCCCCCAATCAATCAAAATCAATACAAATCAATACATGAGGTTCTGCCCCCCCCGTAACAAAAGCCTGTCCCTCTCCTTAACAAAAATCCTGGCTATGCCCATGCTAGAAGGCCCCCCCTCCCTCCGGCGTCGTCCTCGGGGCCCTCTGATTTGACACCCAAGCACCTCTCCCCTCACAGCTGAACCCCCAAAACAACGCGCCGCTTCCTTGGGCCGCCACGCCCAGGCGAGGCCTACCTCCTCAGGCACGCCCCTCTCTCATAGCCTCGGCCCACACGGCCTGCTCCGCCTTCCGCGTCGGCCGCGAAGCCCGGCTCGGTTCCTGCCGTTGCCAGGCGGACTGAGAGGGCGGAGGCCGGGCGCGGAGGAGGGCTGGCTCGGGCCTTCTCCAGACGCGAGGTCTCTGCTCCCGGATTCGCAGCCCGGCCGGCCGTGAGGGAAGCAGCTGGCCGGCTGGTCTGCCTTCCTGCCTCAGAATATTATATATATTTACGCCTACGCTAAGGCACAGTCACAGGAGCTAACTCCTAGAGGTCGAGGTCCCTTCGCCCTCCCCCCTCCCCACAAAAAAATAAAATAATGGAGGGGGTCTGCCCCCTCCCCTAAAAAAGTTTGATGGGCATTGCCGCCCAAAGTGGCTGGGGAAACTCAGCCAGATGGGCGGGGTAGAAATAATAAATAATAATAATAATAATTCAAATGTTGTGGGTGCGCCCCATCATGTGATCGATTGTGCAGGCTTACCTGGGCCTCCCCCCCAAATATATTATTCAAGTTGGCCCCCCTGGGCACAATGCAGTCGCACGCAGGTAGTGTGTCTCTAAGCAAGTGCCGAGTGCATTTCTCTCAACGCTGTTTAAGGGGGCTGCCGCCATGGGCGTATCCAGGGATTTATGTTGGGACATCCAGCTGTCATTCTCCTCTGTCTGGCTCTGTCTAGCAAGAGTGGAATGAAATGTCTCCACAACAGCTCTTTTCAGTTACTTTCTTTTGACCCCAAGCGCTCAGGAAAATCTGTCCAAATCTTCAGTCGTTTGCAAACTAGGAAGTTAAATAAAAAAAACTACATCAGGGAGAACCTTTCATGAGGTTAACGACTGTATTTTGCAAAATTACAAAGAACATGCCTTTTTCCATTTTTTTAAAAAAATCTATAAACTAAAACAAGCTTTCTTGGATTTGCTGAAAACCTTTTCAGCACTTCCTTCTCAAATCCTCCCCCCCCCCCTCACGGTATACAAGTTGTACAAGTGACAATAAAGTATTTCAATAGTTTTTCTGTGCACGCTCAGTAAGCATAGCCGATTGAGAAGCTCCCGTCATCTTCAACCTTAGCCAGGTCTTTACTCTCTGCAAGAATGACTGCTCTGTGGTACAAGTGACCACAATGAGCATTTTCATTTCAAATATTACTTCAACTTTTAATTATTATTATTTTTTATTTATTTAGGGGCAGCTTTACCCTCCCCCCTCCAGCTACTCCCATGGCTCTTGCTGCCAACCTGGTCCTAGGACAACCAGGCAGGTTCCCGTGCAGGATCTCTTGAAAATAAGCACTGGAATATACAGTAGGGCAAAGTAATATGTATATTATGCAATGAGTCCAGCCCAGAACATCACGTGAGGAGACGTGATGCCTTTAGCGTAAAACTAAGGTTTCGGACTGGTTTTATTTTGAACGGGAGCCTTTTCTAACTTGATGTGAATTTAGGAGATTAGAATATCAAGTATAGATTTCCCCACTGCACCAGAGCCTCTGCACATGCAGAGATTTAGTTTTTAGATTTCTCTATTACGTTACTTTTATTGCAGAACCAAACAATGACAAGTATCCCGATTTAATTAGTGCAGAATATGAACAATAGGGCAATGCTGGGGAAGGGTGTGTACTAAATGAAAAAATAGTTATTTCCTGTTGTCCCAGCTGCAAGATTGTACAGAAGTTAATAGAGTGTGTGAATGAATTGATGCTCTGGGATGGGTCTTACCTTAGTCAGGAAGAATGAAGCTACACTTTATCATCGGTAAACCTTTCAATGTCATTTCCACTTTATTATATATATTCTTGTTGCATCCCAGCAACAATGAACCAATCCATCAAATTTGGGCTTTAGCTTTTCTTCTATTAAAAAAATAGAATTTCAGCAACATATCCTAAATATTTATGATGGTACACTGAAAAACTGCAGATGGGATATTGAGAAACAATCGTCAAATAGGTAGATTCTGAGATAGCAAAGCCAAGTTTAGCTTCTACAAAATAAATTAGTTTGGTGTTAGCATAATGTTCTGAATTAAGCAATTTTTTAAAAAAGGTTTGTGTAATGAATGAAAGAGAAACAATTGCAGAGACACGCTTCTGTCCAGTCCAATTGTGCAAAGAGTTTTTACCAAGCTTTTGTACAAATGAACACCACTTCCTTATCTGATTTCCTGTAGCAGAATATACAAAATCCTCTTGCTTAGACACACCCCAACAGCAATTCTGTGTCTCAGTTTCACTATAAGAGTGTGCAGCTTACACTATTGTCTAAATAGCATATTGTATTTCTAGGTGTGCCAGTGTCAGTTTATTTGGGCTAAATAATTGGATTACACTGGATCTATAGGATATTTTGTGTCAACCCCATTTTCAAACATTGCAAGACAAAAGAGTACGCAAGAGTACTCCATTTTTCTTTTTTACAGAATTCTCTAAAACTTTATAGTAAACTCAAATTTAATGTAAATTAAGTAGCCATATTTTTGAGAATATTTTTAAATTTTAAGTTCTACTGCTATTAGGAAATCAGGACAAAAATGTTTATTTCTAACAGCAGTACCGCATGCAAAAAATTTTAAAAATGCAATACTGTGATGATACAATTGAAACAAATATTTGATGTGCTCATAAACATGTGTTCTGTCTGTATTATAGAGAAGCCTTTCTTTTCTAAAAAAAAATCTTTCCTGTGACACATACTCAGAGAGGGGAAGATTTTATCACAGTAACATTTCACTTTAAAGTAAATAAATAAAATGAAGAAAGGTGCTTTTGCCTTTTGCACATTTTAGATACATTAACGGTACTTTCTGGAATTCCTGGGGATAAAAGAATGAACTGTACCAACAAAGTCTTGAATAGTGAAGTAGAATGTGTTCAGGGAACAAGGAAACAGAAAATAGGGCTAATAATGTTCTTTTTTTAATAGAGGGGAGAATCAAAATTAAATATCAAGCCGCCTTATTTTTAAAGTTTAAAAAGTGAGCAGACTTGCTTGATATTGGCATATGGATAGAAAAGCAAGCAACACCATCTGAAAATCACCGCCTAAGACCCTTACTAGTTTTGTAAAGTTTATATTTACTGGTGTTTCTTCTGTCTCTTAACTAGGTTGGAGCTGCGTTTGGACGAATAGCTAAAAGGCTTCCAAATCTGTCCCTGTATATATAGAACAAAGGCTACAGGTTTATACAAATAAATTTAGCTCAGTATTTTCTAATGATATGCAGCACCTCTCCAGGATTTCGGACAGGTCTTTCCCAGCCCCACCTGGAGATGTCAGGAATAGGTGCTCTGCAACTGAACCACAGCCCTCCCGTGATGTCAGACACCCCTCAAGGTGTTTCATGGCCCTGAAAGGCAATATAAATATCCAGTTAAGTTTTGCATCACCAGAACAGGGATCGATCTGATTTTAAATGATTTTGCCATCTTTATAAATCTGCCCAACCCTTCAGAGCAGCATGACACATGATATAGGAATATCACCTCAATACCTATTCCACTGACAAAGCGCTGCTGCATCAAAGAGCCTTAACATCACTGGAGGCACACTCATTGGATGCAGCCAAAATGTCTCAATTGCTTTAGCCTAGGGTAGCTGGAAAACTAAAGTGCTCTTCTGCAATTCCTAATGAGGTTATGTCTGGGTAAAAAGGACTCCTGTGGTTGGAGGCTGTATTCTTCTAAATACCAGTAGCTGGAAACTACAGGCAGGGAGAGTGCTCTTGCACTCAGTTCCTGCTTGCAGGTTTCCCATAGACATCTGGTTGGCCAGTGTGAGAACAAGATGCTGGACCAAATGGGCCACTGGCCTGATCCAACGGGCTTTTCTTGCGACTGCACACAAGGAAAAAGGGACATTTCTTTTCTTCCTTTTGCCTCTGCCAACCAGGAGATTTGAACTCTGAATGATTTGGCTGGTTGTATTAATTCCACACTATTGCATGTCCAAAACACTACACGGATCATTTATTTTCTAGATTTGCAAATGCTTAAATGCCATCTACCCCTTCGTGGGATCACTGTCTTGTCGTGGCGAAGGGGCTTGAATAACTCAGAGAAGCTATGAACTATGCCGTGCAGGGCACCCAAGATGGACAGGTCATAGTGGAGAGTTTTGACCAAACGTGATCCATCTGGAGCAGGAACCGGCAAGCCACTCCAGTACCCTGCCAAGAAAACTCCATGGACAAAGACAACAGGCCTGAAGCTGAGACTCCAATACTTTGGCCACCTTATGAGAAGAGAAGACTCCCTGGAAAAGACCCTGATGTTGGGAAAGATGGAGGGCACAAGGAGAAGGGGACGACAGAGGACGAGATGGTTGGATAGTGTTCTCGAGGCTACCAGCATGAGTTTAACCAAACTGCGGGAGGCAGTGGAAGACAGGAGTGCCTGGCGTGCTCTGGTCCATGGGGTCATGAAGAGTCGGACACGACTAAACGACTAAACAACAACAAACAACAAAAAATGCCATCCTGGACTGTGTATAGAAGAGGTATGAATTAAAACAAGCGCACGCACGCGCACGCACACACACACACACACACAAGTTGAAACTTCATTTCAGCTCTGATAATCCTGACCGGAATTAGGAATGCACTACCACAATGAGGCCACTCAATAAGCGTTTAGCAAAACGTCACAAAAGGATTGCTCTTCCACTTTTTTCTGCTCATTGTGCAACCTTAAAACTACTTTCAGAGGAAGGAAGGCTTGAGAAATTTCACTCAACACGTAGAGGGCTTCTTGGGGAAAAGAACGAACTTCAAATCAAGTCACATGGATGTATCCCGTAAATAGAGACCATAAAGCTCTTTCCTAACACTGACCTATTGGTTTCTAAGTAGCTCTATTACTCTGCTAAGTCAACATGCTAATACTATTGTGCAGACTGCCATCTGAAAGTTTTCCTTTTATAGGCAAGGATCAAGCACTGCTTCTAAATACTTGTTTGTTTTGGGCAACGTGACACCAGCACATGTTTGAGAATAACTACTACATGCTGCAATCCTATGTAGAATAAAACTTAAATAGGAATTACTTGCAAGTTATCAAGGTTAGGACTGCACTGCTAGTGACATAATGTGAAAAGTGAAATAATGGAGATAGTAGTCATGCCTACAAAATGCCTTGGACTGCAGAATATAAAACCCAGCACTAATACAATCAGAATTCTTTTTAACATTCCAGCCTTGGCAAGCCCTCACTTCACTCTCTGTGCTTCTACTCTTCCCACTATTTTCCTCTTCCAAATAAATTCCAAATTACACCAAAATTCTGTATTTCAATATGGGAGCTTCCAACCCTTTATGTTTCTGTCTCTCTTCTTTGAATTCTTTTCCAGAATTGTATAGGATGAGATTCAATGTTTAGTAAAATTTTCCCTTAACTTTTGGACACTTGAGTGTGTCAGAACTCTAAAATGACACTTATTTTTCCAATGTCAAGAGTGCACAGAGTTGATTACTTTGCAGCTAGAGAAGACAACGCAAACCCACAAAATACAATTAAGTTCCACATACGTTAGAATTTTAAATGTTTCAAAGACAGGCAGTTGTCAAAATCTGGCTGCATTGCCAGCAAGTTATAAAACCTCAATCTAATACAAAGATACAAACTCCATATGCACAGTGAGGATGTATATTGTTTATTTACCGTCAGTAATTTACATAAGGCAAATATTAATAGTTGGAACACCTGCAATGTATGTACAGAGAGCAACGTAAATCTCAAAGAGGCTTTTGTCTATTAGTAACCGAACCATTTTAAAATTATGCCTTTAAGACCTTCTTTAGAAATAATTTATTGCTGATGCTGAACTAAGGCAAGAGGGATTTTTTTTTTACAAAGTAGCAGATTCTCTTAGTCCCTGGAAAGTTACAAAAGTTACAAATATAAAAAAAATGTAAAGCCACAAAACACCCCACATTTATACAAAGCTAATACAAATCCTGGTTTCATTAGATAAATATTATGTGAGGTTGTTACCAAATATATTTTTAGAGAAAAGGTTTCTAGAATGTAAGCTCTCAATGTTCTTGAAGAATGAGAAAGCAGTTTTAAATAAGTGGCAATTTGCTTTCAAGTACAAGATAAAAGAAAACTGCAAATGGCAGTATTGCAATGCTGTGTCATCTTTACAAGTCTGGTCTTAGGGATGTCTTTGTTGTGGTACCAGAAAAAGGCCTATTAAAAAAACCTGGTCTTTGTGCAGTTGAATCTAGCACAAAGAAAATCTAATCAGGGGCTCAAGCAAGAATTTGCTGCCAATGAATTGGATGTGGACTTAGTCATGCTTAGAACAGATCCACTGAAATCTTTATGGGAAGAGTCCCATAATTTTCCAACTATGACCAAGTCTGGATTCAACCTAGGCTTCTTCTTAAGATAAGTTTCCAAATAATCTTACAAGAAAATCACATTTGGTTTAAGTGAAAAGCATCTTGAGAGTGTGCAACCGTCACCTTGTCTTCAAAGGCTGTTTTCAAAGTCTCCCTCTAGTTTTTGGGTTCTTCAAACTGCTCTCCCACACTGCAGTGAACTTTTCAAGAAGCCTGAGAGTGGGGCAGCAGTAGTCCCATCCTGCACCTTCAGTGAGAAAAGAGGGTTCCTTAAGCTTTGAAAAGTGGCTGTTTATACAGTGCTACTCCAAAATAAGGCATGAGGCTAAAGTTAAGACTGGTTTTTTGTTGTTTAAAAAGATCAATTGCCTTAATTTTTCTACTGCATTTTTAAAAGAATTTTGACATTCAATGTTTTATTTCAGATTTTTGTTACAGTCTAAAATATTATATGCAAGATCACTCCATGTTTATTCCACGGAGGTTAGAATGAAAACAAACCTCTAATTTTACTTAAGTACAAATCCCGGAATTTGCAGAAGCATTTTGGAAGCATTTTGTTAAACGACACTTGAGAAAAAGTGTTCTTGCAAACCAGCCCTGCATTTGAAAGTGACATCTGAAAATGTAAGGTTCTACCAAACTAGACATGACACACAGTTGTGTGTATCTTTCCCATGACTTTTTTTGAAGTTGCCATGAAAGGTTAAGCAGATGAGTAGCCAGGGGCTGCTTCACTCTTTTCCCTCTAGCTGATTTTCCTATCAAAATTCCACCCCCACCACCAAGCTGTGGAGGAAAAGCAGCTGTGTATGTGTGAGACTGAGTGAGAAAGCTGCCAGCGGGGAAAGGACCACCCCTCTCCTCCCCAGTTCCCTTAATTAAATTTGCAGCCCCACCCCCAAATGTCTCCTTTTGGTTAAAAAAGCCAAATACTCCAAATCTCTCCACTTCTAGCCATTTTTCTGGAGTACAATGGGAAATTTGTGCACCACGCACTTTAAAAACTATACCCATTAGCAATATTATAAAACTGAGCCAATGAAACCATTTTGTTTCTTCCTATTTGCTTGTAGTTCCACATAAATCATGATTTGTTAACACATTTAAAAACAAATACTGCCCTTAACTATATATTACTTAGAAGACTAGCAAAAAGCGCTTTGCATACCGATTTTGATTGACTCCTGAAAGAATACAGGAGTGGGAGAAATATTATCCTCAGAACACCTACACCTATACTGTTACACTTCAGAATATCTGAGTGGGTGGTTTCATTTTTATTTTTAGTATTTTCTAGCAAATATGCAACATCTCTGTGCTGTAGCTAAGTTTAACCTGGCAATGGAGTCCCCACCCCACCCCACAAAAGGCCACAATCTGAAACATTGGCATTTGTGTTAAGGCCACCGCAAGAAAAAGCAATTAAGAGGCACTTTAGGTTAAAGGATTCTGCATCAATTTTCTGATGCAGAAATGTGTTTTCTGATGCTGTAATAGGCTCACTATTCCACACTGAGCCTGTTCTATTAAAGCACTTAATTGGCACGAGCTCTCAAGTTACCTGGATCTAGACAGCAAAACTAAATTGGTTTCAAACCTATGGATTTTGCTGACTGACTTCCTTACACAAAGATTACGGAATTACAATAGCAATGCATCAAATTTGGCCTGTGTAACAAAAAAAGGGGGAACTGTGCTGCTAATCTCTGATCATGTTAACCATTAAAACATTTATGAGAGTAAAGCGTTAGAACAGGCATAAGTATCCATTGCTTTTGTAGATGTTCCCTTTAAAGCATAGCATAAAGTTATGTTTACAGTTATCTTGGAAACCCAGAGTAACTAGTAGCATATGGGCTTTTAAACCAACACCTGAGAAATTGAAAATGTCACTAGCCTCCTCAGAATTGAGATGAAAAAAGGCAGTTAGTTCCACAAAACTGTTGTGTTTTCAGTGAAGGAGGTGTTTACAAGGCTGAGTTATTGAGGTGTGCAGCAACTGAGGTGGAAAGTGGAGGCCTTTTAAAATTTCACTGTCTTGCAATATGGCATTTCAAGGTTATCATTCAGTTCCCTTATAATGTTTGATAATCACTTTCTGCATTTTTGGCCAGCAATATAATATTCAGTCCTGTATATTAATACAGTGATGTGCATTCTCAGTATTGTCAACACTATAGATGCACCTGACATCTATAAACACTGCTGCTGCTTAACAGAAACAAATCTCTTGCTTGGTTTCCTCCATCATCCAAACCATAATGTATGAGCTAACTGAACAACAACAATAAAAAAAATCCTCAAGGAACATTCTTAAAACAGTTAATTCACAGCAACTGGCAGACATCTAAAGCTGCAAACAGCTGTGCGATTTAAGCTAGTTAGTTCCAAACTTAAAGCATAGATTTTTTTTTTGTCAAACCACATGATCTAACAACGACCAATTAAGATCAGAAGTCCCTTTGCATGATTCTTTTTGATTAAAAAATTCCCGGGTGGTGGACCTCCTTTCTGGTACCATTTGGCGAACATCCTATATTGGCATGGAAGCAAAAATGCATTTGTAAACTTCAAAGACAGCTTAATTATTTGACAGGGTGGAGCTATTTGCCACAAAGAACTGACGGTGGTGGTTGGCCAAGCTTGGAGAGCAGTCCAGAGTTATACAAATCTCTTCTATAGCCCTTTCACATGCCAAACTGCTTTTTAAACTTAATCAAGTTTCCGAAGTAAATTCTTTAAACTGCATGTCTACAAGTTACTTGTTATTGGAGTACAGGCTTCGTCAGGCTGAAAAGAGGGAAGGGGTTAAAACTTGTGAGTTAGCTTTAAAAAAGTTGAGGTCTGTTAAGAAATGAAAACTCTTTCAAGACACGAGATATAGCGGAAAAGATTTAAGCCTGAATTTTGAGAGAAGTTGGCAATTAACTGGAACAGCAGCAGCTTTACCCCACACATCGTGAGGTCGGACAAGACCTTTTTCCAACTCCTGCTGTAAACTATTAACACAAATCAAAGTTTTTTGTTGTTGCTGCGCATCACTGTAGCATGAGTTGCTTGAGGTTGTCATGAAGGATGGTATCCTTTACATCACGGAATACCAGGCGGATATTTTCTGTATTAATAGCAGTGGTGAAGTGGTTGTACAAGGGCTTCTGCTGCTGCTGGTCCCGGCGTTTCGTGCGAAAACAATCCACCAGGAATTTTTGGACGTCTGTTAAGTTGTGGGGATCCCCTTCAAACTCTGGGAAATAGTCTTTGATGCTCACTTTTTGCACTTTTTCCTCAAGTAAGTCTGTCTTGTTTAGGAAGAGGATTATGGAGACATTGCTGAAAACCCGGTTGTTGACTATAGTTTCAAAAATGTTCAGAGATTCTGTAAGGCGATTTGTTAGTCGATCCTCCATAAGTACCTGGTCGAATTCACTCGATGAAACCAGGAACAATATAGAAGTGACGCTGTCAAAGCATTCAAACCAACGTTTTCGCTCTGACCTTTGGCCACCTACATCAACCATCTTGAAGGGAACATTTTTAATCTCAAAATCATACTCATGAATCCCTTTTGTAGGTCTTCGTGCCAGTAGAATATCTTGCTGGGAGGGAAGATAGTCCTAAGAAACAAACAAACAAACAAAAGTTAATTAAGGTGCTGTGAATGGTACTGAACATTAAAATGAACTGCCCTGGAATGTTTGAAACAGAAAAGATTTTATCATCCTTTGTTATCTAAATGTTTTTGTTTTTAAAAAAATAACTCAGTAGTTGCGTGTATGATACAGTGCCAAAAGTATAATGAGAATGATACCATTCTAAGTTTATCTCATTTAATTGATTAAACAGTTTTCAGTGACAAATATATGGTTTCAGAAAGAGAAATTATTGGGGGCAGGGAGAGAAGGGAACCATTTTCTATAATTGTGTTTTATTCAGGAAAGCACTTACCTAATTTCTAACATCCTGCAAAGTTAGCTATATTATTAAGTAACTAATAGTGTGTCTGAACATTAAATAAAGCCCCCCCCCAACTTAAAATCATAGAATTTAAAGTTGGAAAGGACCCTCAGGGTCATCTACTTCAACCCCCTGCAATGCACTTGAGAGAAAAATATAATTCTTCCCTGTGGAGACTGATCAAATTATACCTTGTCATCTTGAAGATTTCTAACAGGAGCATTTTCTGCAAAGCAGAATTAAAATGCTAACATATCCTAGTTGATTTGTTCTAATCAAGAAAAGAAATACAGAAGAGTTTTATGGACAGCAAAGGACACAGCTTGCTACTTTTCAATCTTTTTGGCTATGCAGATTTGCAATGCTATTTCTTCTCTGGATAATGTAGTTCAAGTTTAGGATCTTTATCTTTCAGAAGCGGACACCTAAGCCCAGAATAATGCTGCTTAACAAGCAGAAGAATGTGGAAGACAAACACGGGAGCTGAAGAAAGGCGTGTGCTGCTTGATGTGAAGGCAAGATACGATTGAGAAATGCTGGGAGCTTCCCCTCCTTCCCAAGACGCTTCTCACGACTTCGCTGCTGCTGGGGCCTAAAGCCCAATTCAACAGGCTCACTCCCACTACACAAGATTAACCAACTCAACTTAAAACAGAACAGTCTGGCTGAAAAGTGATTATGGCTCAATTTGCACATCATGGTAAGCAGTAAGTCAGGGGTCAGCAACTTTTTTCAGCTGTGGGCCGGTCCGCCGTCCCTCTGAAGGAGCGTCTCCACCCCCATCATTCTACCTGGACACTGAGGTCCAGCACTGAGGGCCTTCTGGCGAGAAGCCCAGTTACAGGGAACCAGGCAGAGGGCCTTCTCGGTAGTGGCACCTGCCCTGTGGAACACCCTCCCACCAGATGTCAAAGAGAACAACAACTACCAGACTTTTAGAAGACATCTGAAGGCAGCCCTGTTTAAGGAAGCTTTTAATGTTTGATGTATTACTGTATTTTAATATTTTTTTGGAAGTCGCCCAGAGTGGCTGGGGAAGACCAGCCAGATTGGTGGGGTATAAATAAATTATTATTATTATTATTATTATTATTATTACTACCATGTGGTGGGCCGGACTATATTTTTTGGGGGGGGAAAGAAATGAATTCCTATGCCCCACAAATAACCCAGAGATGCATTTTAAATAAAAGGACACATTCCACTCATGTAAAAACATGCTGGTTCCCGGACTATCCATGGGCCAGATTCAGAAGGCGATTGGGCCGCATCCGGCCCCCAGGCCTTAGGTTGCCTACCCCTGCAGTAAGCCACGGCTTGCCGTGAATAAGCAACGTGCTAAAGCACACTGCTCAAATTGCTCCTGCTTCATCGTTCCATCCAGCCTAGAGATGTGAAAAACAAACCATGAAACCTAGGCTTAGTGTTAACATGCAAACCTGCATTGGTAGTTTGTTTCTCTCCAAACAAATCAGAAACAGAAGTCAGGCTTTGCTCCTTGCTTACCCATTAATGTTTAGAGATAAAACAAACCGTGAGCACTGGTTTGCCCATAACACTAAGCCAAGGCCTGTGTTAGCTTCCACCTTTTTTGTATGCCTTTGGAGTTTATAAACAATTCTATAATCCTGATGGAAACTGTGGCCCTGAAGACGCTGTTATTCGCTTTACTGTGTTTTAGAGCTTCCCAAGAACTGGGCAACATGCAATTTGAGCAGACAAAAAACACTATTAGCATCAACCATAGCACTCTGAGTCAATGGAGGAAGCTTAGTAGAGGATGCCAATGACTATTGAACACAAACACCACATAAGCAGTTTGTTGGCATGTTTTCTCACTTTTAATTTGCAATATAAATTAACTTTCAACTGTTACAAGCTGTAAAATAAGTAAAAACATTCCAAACATACCAGACTGCTTTAAAAATCAATGAAGTTACACTTACTTGTTCTCCAAGTTTATCCAAGTTATCCAGAAAATATTTCACAGATTCCCCCTAAAATGAAGGAATTGTACAGTTAATTGCTTTTCATAGGTAATATATGAATACAACTATCTAATGCAAATTAGATAAAGCAGGTATATTGCACCCCATTCCTAAACACACTTGCTTGAAAACAAATGCCACCAAGATCTGTGGGACTTGCATCAAATCAATGGCCACAATCTATCATAGGGCGAAGCAGATTGATTCCAGGGAATTTAAGCATTCTGAACAGTCCTGGATTGGGACCAATGTACATGGTATCAGGGTGTGCAAGGTAACTGTTTAGAAATTCTGCTTACAAGGAGGTAAAGATGGGGAAATGACTCCAAGTGTGACAATGATTTCTGAACTTCTGCATAATTTGTCTGCACAAATTTGCTGCTCATCTGTTTAAAGGGGGAAGATTGATACATTGACATTCATATGAGTTACATGCACATAAGATTCTATTTCAATAAATACAACTGGCTGTAGCAAGCAGCAACCCAAATTGCAAGGAAGTGCAAAGTCACTAATAACAGAGAACGTTGGAATATAACTCCCACCACATTCACCATAAACTAGTACATCTTTTTAAAAAGTGTTTTGAAAAACGCACAACATTTCAAATTACCTTTCCATGCATACAGAAAGTTAATATTGCTGGCGCAAGCCAGAGATGGCTCATCATGGGGGGGGGGGCTATCATTTAGCCAGTTCTTATTGGATGTTTGGCTTTTTTGTTCCCTTATGTTTTCTTTTTTCAAAGTTTACTTTTTTCCTGCAAATCTTGGAAAACGCCCAAGCATGCTCTTTTTAAATCTAAAAAAAAATTGTTTCATCTAAAAACATTTATTCCGTATTCCCCCCAAAAAAGAACCCAGAGCAGTTTAAAGCAATAAAACAAATATGCCCAGATAATTTATTACACAATATCATAATAAAGCAGAACACAAGAATAAGATTGAACTCATGATAAAGATAAAAAGAAAAGAAAAGCATCAACATACCACTCTTGTTTCTCACAGCCCCCTTTATGGTTACTATCCTGCTAGTACTCACAAAATGCACACAGCATATCTTCAGGCTTTATATTTTAATTTGGTCAAATCAGGTTTTCATAATAAGAAACAAATCTGCATTTAGTGCAACTGCAGGGCCTGGGGCTGATGCATGTAATAATCACTGTGAACAGTGACAAATTCTGGAAGGATAACCGTGTCATTCTCCTGACGTAAAAAGAGAATCTTGAGGAACTGTAAGCATGAAGATTTACTGTGGTGTAAACATGCACTCTATTAGATGTATAAATGTTTATCCTCAATTGGAAGGTTTTCAAAGATCCTCTTTCCCTCTTTTAGCCACTCCCTTTTCTCTGTTCCCTTTCTCCCACACAGTCGTCCCTCTCACTTTCTCTCCTTTTCCATCTTATGTGTACAGTTATCATCGCCATCAATCACTGCCAATGTGAATGGACTCTTATGCATATATCTCACATTTCATGACGATTTGGCCTCACTAATGAATTTTATCTTTCCTGTAACCAGTCTCCTGACTCAGGATCACATTTCTTGCACCTAATGAAGTGGGATTTAGCTTGAGAAATCTTGTGTCACAACAATCGTGTTAATGTAAATGTCCCACCAGAATTGTGTTGCACGAAGCACTCCTGTTTGCCAATGTGAAAAGTATGCAATGGTTACTCATAGAATCTCATAGAAAACGAAGTTCCAGCCAAGGACATGTTTTCACTTTGCATAAACTACATACAGGGTAGATATGGGACAAACCTGATGCTCACATGCATATTTGACCCAGAGAATATGTGGAATAAATCTTGGCTTCCAAACTGTTGGGGAAAGTCATGCAGAGGTATGAGGTTGAAGTGTCATCACTGCACTGATTGACACTCAGCTTTACTTCTACGTTGTTCTGCACAGCACTGTATAATTGCAATTGCGTCATATAACACTTAGCAGTGGGGAGGGAGAAGAAATCATAAATACAACTAGTATGGTGCGGCAAGGCAGCACTCAGCACATCTCCTGGAATCTTCTCAGTGTCCATTCACGAATTGCATGAACTTCCATCGTTCTTCACCATCTTTCAATCTGAGAGTTATTTTAATCAGGGGTACATGCTGTAATCTCACATCCTGTTTTATTAGGCTTTAAATCTATATTAATGTGTACTGGCCACCTTACCAGGATACCTGATGTATCCAGTGGAAGCAAACTGTTGCCACAATAAAACATTTAGGATTATAGATGTTACAGTACTCATTCAGAATCATTTATTGAGAAATACAGTGTGCTTGCTTGCTTGCATTTCACTTTCTCAAATCTGTGCTTATTCTAAGGGGTTATCCACTGTGCAGGTAACATATGATGAATTCATTCCCAGATCCCCAGTAGTGATGTATGGAAGTGAGAGCTGGACCATAAAGAAGGCTGATTGCCTAAGAATTGATGCTTTTGAATTATGGTGCTGGAGGAGACTTTTGAGAGTCCCATGGACTGCAAGAAGATCAAACCTATCCATTCTGAAGGTAATCAGCCCTGAGTGCTCACTGGAAGGACAGATCCTGAAGCTGAGGCTCCAATACTCTGGCCACCTCATGAGAAGAGAAGACTCTCTGGAAAAGACCCTGATGCTGGGAAAGATTGAGGGCACAAGGAGAAGGGGATGACAGAGGACGAGATGGTTGGACTGTGTTCTCAAAGCTACGAACATGAGTTTGACCAAACTGCGGGAGGCAGTGGAAGACAGGAGTGCCTGCCATGCTCTGGTCCATGGGGTCACGAAGAGTCAGACACGACTAAACAACAACTGATCCACTGTCCAGAAATTTCCATGACATATATTGTGGCATTCAGGATCAGAGTAAGTTTACAGTTCACTATTCATGTCTATGTCTATCTATTCCTTCATTTTACAGAGGTTAACCCTCTTCTGTTGTTATTCTGAACACACTTACCTGGTAGCAAATCCCACTGAACTCAGTGGAACTTACTTTTTAGTAGATATGTGCAAGGCTATGTTTTTAATCATTCCTAGACTATGCTTTTAATGATTCCTAAATTATAGATTGCGCTATAATTTCATCTGCACCTTTAAAGAGGAAGAGATCAATCACTCGGTAATTTGCTTGAGGTCAAAAAGAACTCTGTGGTGAAAGAGGAAACTGCACTGAGGTTTCTTATAACCAAGGATAGCATTAAATGATGAATTTTTCAACCACATAGCAAACCATGTTCTACCAGCAAAAAATACAGAACAATTTAGACAAACTTGCAAGCCTATAGTATTGTCTGACAAGCTTTTGCTAACTTAGGGAAAACTTTTACAGTACTCACCAAATAAGTAATGTTATTGTTTGTAGGCTGAGACAAGCTAGTTCTGAAGGTTGTATTTTATGTACTTTGGGATGCCAAATGTGAATTTTGCTTTCCCCTAAGCAAATGAATAAATAGTATTTTACCTGAAAGTTAAGATGACAGCCATTTGTTCTAGATGTCTATAAAATCCAGACCACTTGCCCAAACTATGAAATAGAGCACCTAAGTGCTGAATGCCGTACTCATATGAAATCTCAAACATTTCTGTTAAGAAGTCGCCAAGATACAGCAAATATCTTTCCTTGTTTCGTTTCCGTCATCCCCATTTACAACTCCCGCTCCACAGTGTATCTTTGTTTCCCCCTTTTCTTTCACCTAGAGATGCATCAAAATTTCAGGAGAATGCCAAAGGACTTGCTCTTCCAGGTTTTTGTGCAAATCCACTGTGTATTTCATTGAATATCAGACTTAACTATTGTAATGCACTCTACGTAGGGCTGCTCGTGAAGAGTATTTGGATGCTGCAGCTTGTGCAGAATGCACAACGAAGCTGCTAACGGCCAGCTCTGACCAGACATGTATTACACTAGTCCAGAAATCTGCATTGGTTGTGAATTTGCTTTTGAGCCCAATTTAAGGTGTGAATACCGGCATATGATGTCCAAAATATATGAAGGAGAGGCTACACTCAAATTGGGCATAGAGCACTAGAATATCCCATTTAAAACCATCACAGAACATGTCAAGATGAAAAGTATAAAAATATGAGAAAATCACAAGCAATTTCAAACACACATGCATGCCATTTTGCTGGCCTTCAGCCAGTGTCTCTGAATGCTCATGGAACATCTGCTCTCTTGTTGAATTCATCAGCATTATCCAGGGCCAAACTCGGCTACAAAGCCTGGTCTTTTTTTCCAACTGAAAGATCTGAGTAATCTACAGATGCTCACTGTTAAATACACTGATTCATAAACAGCAAGTATTCCGTTTTCAGAGGGGCTGTATTTAGATAGCATGTGGTTCTCCCCGTAGTCTTGTGATCAACTGAAGAAAGTTTAAGCAAACATTTTAGTACAGTTAGACAAGTGCTGGTTTATGATGAACTGTGAGAAAGGAAATACTTAACCTAGAACTTGATGACACATCCAAAGCAAAATCAGTATTTTCTCCTTAAATATTGTATTCATTTACAGAAGCCTAGCCTATTTCCATCTGAGTCAGACATCTGGCAAATTAGTCATAGAATCCAGTTTCAGTTTGCAAACAGGCAACAGCAGTAACTATCTATGCACTATAAACCAATGTGCCCTTCTGCAGGCGAGGCAGTCAGAATTATTCACAAATGGGAGAGCTGAATATCCAAAAAGGCTTCTAAGAAAAGATCCCTTGCGACTTAACTGCACAATTAAGTTGCCCAATGCAACATGTGTTTCTTGTCACACCCGACCTTGGTCTCCTAGTACCACCAGTTCTCCAAGTCAAGCTGTTCCATCCTTTTCAAATGCAAAGAGTACTTAAGATGCCTACCTGAGAGACCTGCGCAATTGGCTCTGGACCCCATTGTTCAGCAAGTCAGGTCACCCCCTCAAAAGACAGGGAAAAGAGCCTGTAAAAAAGCTGAGCTGCCCTGCAGTTATGCTCTTCCCACCACCAGAGATACAGACCAGACTATCCTTGCCCACTACTTGTCAGTAAACCAGAACAACTATAGTATGCTAGGATTGGTGCAGTTTTAGAGCCACATTATTCTGAATTCTGTTCTACTTTGTCCTTCACCCTGAATGAGGAGGAAGAGGAAGAAGAGCTGGAGTGGGAGGACCTGGCCCCCCAAGAAGAAACCGGGGGAAACTCAGATGTGGACACCAGCTTCCTGCCTGACGGTGACAGGAGGAAGAAAACCGACGGTGAGGTTCTTCACCTACGAGAAGAACTTCGCCAAGAGTGGGAAGCCAAACAGGAGAAAATCAAGAGTGAAAAAACCCCTATACCAGAATGACATTCGAACAAGGTTATATGACTCTTTGCTAGTTACTCTGTGCTGTCCAATGAGGGATTAAAGCTTGCAAGTAAAAATGGAAAAGGGTATGACTACAAATTTCATTATGTGATCTGGCACTGGGGTTGGGCATTTGACTAGTCAACAAAGATTTAGCTGATTGATCTGTAAAACATTTGTCTGTGTTTTTTTGAAGCACTGTTAAAACAAAGTAATACTTTAATCCAGTCTTCCCCAACTTAGTGCCATCCAAATATCTGGAGGACACTAAGTTGGGGAAGACTGGATTAAAGTACTGCTTTGTTTTAACAGTGCTTCAAAAAAACACTGACAAATGTTTTACCAATCAATCAGCTAAACTGGCCAGAAGAATACCATGGTCAATGGCACTGAAAGCCACTGAAGAACCAACAGGGTCACATCCCCTCTGCCCCACCCAATCTACTCCCTAATGTAAGCCGTCCACATGAGACAGAGACTGTTCTTACCCAAAGTAAGGTATGAAGACTGATTGAAACATATCCAAATAATCAGCATCAGCATGTCAAGTTGGGAAGCTATCATATGTTCTAATACCGTGACTAATAATGAAATATTAGCGATTGGAGGCTAGTTCAAGGTTTGTGGATTCAATAAGGATTTACTGTATTTAATGAATTTAACCACCACCTCCAGAACGATAGGAACCACACCCTTTTTTCTGTGAAATGTTCACTACCTTCATCTCCAGCCCAGTTCTATTGCTGATTTCAATAGCCACAATTGTCAAGGATCCAGAGTATACATGTTGGGATTCAATTATCTAAGAAGCTTATCCACATCCTCCAACTGCACAAGCCATGAAATTCCAAGGTCCTCCTGACAAAGTAGCCTAAGCATGGACATTAAAGTCCTCAACCCCATTGCCTTGGAGTCTTCAATAACACCCTCAAGACCACCTGTATCAGTTCAAATAGGGTGATGTGGGCAGAAAAAACAATAGGTACAGAACTGGCCAACTGCTGAATAGGGCATCTGATGAGGCAGATGCTGTCCAGAGTCCAAAGCCATACATCCTGCCCCTCAAATTATGCTTGGTGCTACATCCAATAGCTTGGGCATCTGAGAGAGGTTCATACCTCCCTCAATATCCAGCAAAGTCTCAGTAACACAGCCAGACAGCTCACTGATCACAAATCAACACTTATAGTGTTTTCCTCCATGGCTTACCAAAACATTCACAATTACAGTGGTACCTCGGGTTAAGTACTTAATTTGTTCCGGAGGTCCGTACTTAACCTGAAACTGTTCTTAACCTGAAGCACCACTTTAGCTAATGGGGCCTCCTACTGCCCCTGCGCCGCCGGAGCACAATTTCTGTTCTCATCCTGAAGCAAAGTTCTTAACCTGAAGCACTATTTCTGGGTTAGCAGCGTCTGTAACCTGAAGTATAAGTAACCTGAAGTGTATGTAACCCGAGGTACCACTGTAAAATGCACAATACTAAAAGCCTTTGTAGTATGTGCTAATGACTAAGTAAAATTCAGCACCCACCTGATGCCCACTAATTTCTAGCTCTCATTCTTTCCCCCCATTACTAGGGTCAGAATGTTGTAGACAAAGGTGAAACCATGACTGCCAAACCACCGCTTTCAGGGTCTACAACCCTAGAGCCGTTGGTTTCATGGGCCGCATATGCCCCCCCTCCCTCACCTGTCTATTTCCATACTGCTGATAATTCATAGTCCCTAGTTTAGTTTTGCCTCTGAGTTTTCTTCTTGGTTCCTCAGTTCTGTGCCTTCACCACTGTTTCTTCATGCCCTCCTTGTCAGTCCACAGCCTGCTTTGTCCCCCTTCCTTCAGCCACCTTGTCTTTTGAGTCATCTTCCTTCCTGCCCCACCCCACAACCTTTACTGATCTTTGGGGTTTTCTTCGGATTCTCCTTTTGCTGCAGTTTCTTATTTCCTTCATCCTTTTCCTGAAGCCTCGTTCTCCAGTTAGCCTTCCAGTCCATTTCCAGTGCGGATTTCAACATCTATATAAAATTCTGGAGAAAACTAAAAGGAAAGTAGGCAAATAAAAAAGCATTTGGGTAGTACAAGCTACTCATATGAAAGGCCTGCTGCATTTAGCAAACTGTTTTTCATGTCTTTCCACCACTAGATGCTTTATCTATGAAAGCCTGACAACATTTGTCTTTGTTGGCCTGCATTTCCTGCTTGGGCTGGAAAACACAGTGAAGCAACTTCTTCATGTCCTAATTTAAATCTATTTCTATGAGATCAGAGGAGAGAGTACTGCAAAAGTTTAATCCAGAAATATTCCAACAGGCGAAATGCAGCCTCTTAATAAGGGTGAAAGCTAACTCCTAGTGACGAACAGCGGATCAAGTCTTGAACTTGGACGGGGAAAATCAGTGTTCATGTCCCCATTCAGCCACGTAGGTTCACAGGGGAACACAGAGAATGGAAGCTGAACCCTTCTTGCATGTCCATTGCTAATCTCTTTGCAAGTCATCCTTCATGAGTTCTTTTCTTGTCTCCAGGTTCAGCGTCCTTACAGGAGAAAAGGAATTCTGGAAATCGGAACACCCCAAGCTTTGTACCTCACTAGGTCAGAAGCAGGTTTAAACAAACGGGTCTGGCGTCATCACATAAAACTTGAGCATTGAAGACATACAAAAACAAAAAGTTCATTGAAATATAGCTACACAGCCATAAGCATTTCTGAGGCTGGCTCTCTTGTTGTTTCTACGCTGGTTCCCAACTGATTAGATCAACCCTATACATAGCTATTCAAAGACAGGCTGGTAAGCTCTCATGCCAGTTGTTTACATGCACAACCCTTTCCCCCTCTCCAGCTTCATCTTTTCTAGTGCTAAAAGCAATTCAGGCCTTACTTTTATGGTATTTTCCTTAGTGCCACTGAGATAGTGACATAGCTAGGTAAAGGTAAAGGTAAAGGTACCCCTGCCCGTACGGGCCAGTCTTGCCAGACTCTGGGGTTGTGCGCCCATCTCACTCAAGAGGCCGGGGGCCAGCGCTGTCCGCAGACACTTCCGGGTCACGTGGCCAGCGTGACAAGCTGCATCTGGCGAGGCAGCGCAGCACACGGAACGCCGTTTACCTTCCCGCTGGTAAGCGGTCCCTATTTATCTACTTGCACCCGGGGGTGCTTTCGAACTGCTAGGTTGGCAGGCGCTGGGACCGAGCAACAGGAGCGCACCCCGCCGCGGGGATTCGAACCGCCGACCTTGCGATCGGCAAGTCCTAGGCACTGAGGTTTTACCCACAGCGCCACCCGCGTCCCAGTGACATAGCTACACACAACCTAACCTAGTATGATTCTTTAAGCAAGGTGCTAACACTTTAACATTAGATGCACAGCACCAGTAATTCAGCCTTCATTGCAGAGTATTCATTCCATGTTTTTTGTCCTCCATATCTTTTACCATTACAGGACTATAAATTCTTTAATGCTTTGATAGCAAGACTGACACAACATACTGTAACTCTGGGCTAGAAGTTGAACATATTTATCACTACAGCCGGGGCCGTTTCCCAATCAAGTGTTCACCTAGGGATAGGCAAGTGACAAATCACAGGGCTGCAATTGCTTACGTGGATAATGAACATTTCTCTCCACTGCTTTTCATGCTAAAAAGAGAAACAAACTGTAGAGATTCTAACCAAACACACCTTTTCCTGTCATTGACAATCTGATCAAAGGCTTGCAAGCATTGTCACAGACGTAAACAGGATTCTGAAGAAAGACGCTGTTCTAATTCTTCCTGGAATGGTCTTGCACTAGTTTTAATGACAATTCTCTCTCAAAGTTGTTAGCAGACCAAGAGGCCATTTCTACATTTCAGTTAAATGACAGAAGTGAGCATCCAAAGCTCTGAATACTGTATGAACATGTTAAGAGAATATTCAAATTATTTAGAGAGATGCTAAATCTACATAGAAGCCACAACATTATTCAAACGCAAACTTTGCCTCACTGTATTTAAACAAATATATTCCAGTGTAAAACTAGGCAGAAGCAAATTAATTCATTTTAGATTTATCCAAATTGTTCTAACTCCAAATTTAAAATTAAAATGCAACTGGCTTATATAGTTGTATTTACAGTTAGACACTATTTGCAAGGTTTTTCTATTCTACTAAATATTCCTTTAGCTAATAATCTTGTACAGAAATAGTTGATTCTGTTTAAGAAATAAGATGCCACCACTCCAAGACATCTCTCCCTTCCTCTTACATGCTAGCCCTTCAAAAACTTCTAAAGTGAAGATCAGCATCAGATTAAAAACAGCCACCTGATTATGCCATTGCCATCACAGAAAGCTATTAATTCATACCTGTATAACCTGCCCCATGAATCTATACAATTTAATCAAAAATACACTAGTACCTACCACCAGACAATACATTCATTCCAGTCACACAATACTATTTTTGTTTCAAATATTTGATAGGTGCTTCAAGCTAAAATATCAAATGATGACTTATTGAACATTTCATAGTACAATCTGTCTGCCTCCAGTTCAATAAAGCACGACACTTGCATGTGTATCTGAGAGCTGCATATGACTAGTAAGGTGGCCAGGGGGGACAATTTAAGTTGATTCACTTTTGCTGAGCCCTGAGAAGAACAGGGGATTTGTGAAGGCACTATTAACAGTGGACTACATTGCAGGGATACTGTAGGCTAGTCCAGTGTTTCCCAACCTTGTGCCTCCAGCTGTTTTTGAACTACAACTCCCATCATCCCTGACTAGCAAGACCAGTGGCAAGGGATGATGGGAATTGTAGGCCAAAAACAGCTGGAGGCACAAGGTTGGGAAACACTGGGCTAGTCTGCCTCTTTGTCCATTCTGCAATAGGAGTAAAACACTGAACTACACTGTAGGGTTGCTGTAAACTACTCTCAGTCCAATCTACAATGTGAGGATAAAAATGGACAACAATGCAGGGCTGTTGCAAGCTACCCTACCAGACCCCTAACCTGCAGGGGAGGTCTAATACCTCTACGCAACACTGCTCAGTTGTTGTGAACCAGAGGTGGGGAACATTTTCAACCCTAAGGACCAGATCTGGGGAATGCCATTTTTGTTTTTCTTTGTTATTATGTTATGCATCTTTGTGTTTTTATATTGTAATCTGCCCTGTGATCCTTGGATGAAAGGCAGCATAGAAATTTAATAAATAATAATGATGATAATTTTGACAAGTAGCTGGGGTACCTACTTTTCAATTGCCTGACATCAGGCAATTCAAATTTCAAGCCAGAAGCAGGCACAGGCTTATCTCCAGTCTTAGTGATATATGGTTAGACTCTGCTTTGATGGTTAAAAGGCAGCAGTTAATAGCACACTTATCAGTGATCTTAGCTCTGTCCCTGTCCAGAAACATCTGTAGCTGGTGAACCACATCAAGCTGGTAAAAGGCAGTCATGGCCACAAAGGACACTTGGGCCTCTAGTGGCAAAGATGTATCTAGGAGTGCCCACATCTGCTCCGCCAGAGGGAGTGCAACCCCATCCAGAATGGGTAATTTGTCTATCTTCCAGGTATGGAGCCACCCACCTAAGGAATGTTCATCTGTGGGTGCTTCTGGAGGGAGAATTATGCCTGTACAGTGGAACCTTGGTTGTCAAACATAATCCGTTCCGGAAGAACGTTTGACTTCTGAAACATTCGACAACCAAGGCGCAATTGCCAGTCATCAAAATCCATTGGAAAAAATGGAGAAATGCGCCTTGGAAGCCGTTCGTCTTCCGAGGCATGTTCGAAAACGGAAGCATTCACTTCCGGGTTGTTGGTGCTCGTAAGCCGAAATGTTCAAATTTGGAAGCGTTCGACAACCGAGGCTCCACTGTACACTGATTTGCAATTAAGCAGCCTCCAATAAAAATATTAATCTGCTCCTTATTGTTGTTGTTTATATTGTGCTTATTTTAATTGTTCCTGCCCATGGGGTTGTTTTGTAAAACTATGTTAAATAATATAAATAAAATTTATGGAAAGGGGCTGTTTTCACAGATTTCAAAATGAACCAGAAAGTCTGATCATTCCTGATAATTTCTATCAGATTCTGTGTATGAAGTGGCTGCCATATACGAAGGTTGGGTGCTTGGGGGGGGGGGTTTGCCGGCTTCTGAGCACCACCAGTTTTTTTTATGTGAAATTGAAATTTAGTGGTGCCCACGTCAGTTTCTTAGATGTCCAAATGTGCCCCAAGGGCTTAAAGAGTTTGTGCACCCCTGTATTAATGGCCAGATCACTGTATCAAATCCAGTAAACTTCAATCTTTCTAGACAGTAAGTCGCAAGCTCTGATCACCTGACTCTGAGGCAAATATTTTCCCTACTCCTTATTGGGAAAAAATAAGAGCGTGATCTCACCAGGTAAGTTCTCCTAGAGAGGAGCTACATCTACAGTGGTACCTCCGGTTACGAACGTAATTAGTTCCGGAGGTCTGTTCTCAAGCCAAAACCGTTCTTAACATGAGGCGTGCTTTCGCTAATGGCGCCTCCCGCCGCTGCAGCGTGACTTCCACTTGCATCCCAGGGCAAAGTTTGCAACTGGGAGCATCTACTTCTGGGTTAGTGGAGCTGGTAACCCGAAGTATTGGTAAGGAGGACAGTACGTAACACGAGGTTCCACGGTAATGTCAATTCATTCTAAAGCACAGGTATCATGTGGGAACTGCTCTGCATGACATGAAGTAATTTCACGTGAGACTCAAAATGATTCAGAAATACTGCATTTTTCCTCACTGTAGCAGAAATCACCCAAATCTTGCAATGTACTTTTTTTATTACTCAAACATGTTAAGCAGTGAATAAAAGGCTAGCACACAGACCCCACTAAGCACAACAAATGGAAAACAGTAAAATTGAAAACAAGCAGACCGTCCGCTACAAACAATAGTCACTACCTAAACAGTACCACGCATGTTTGTTTCAGGCTAAAATGTCCTCATGGCAGATCTTTTATTTAATGCATAGATTGTTTAATTTATGGTTTACATCTATTCAGTGGATTTCTATTATCTACTTTGAGAGTCATCTGAAACCTTTAGTCGACTCTAAATATCTATTTGTATAACCTATTTAATGTTATGACAAGTTTACACAATAGTCTCTTATAACTTGAAGAAACATGATCTATGATTCATATCTCAAAATAGTTCATATTGCCTCGTGAATTAGACAACTACACAAAAAATATTAGCATTGTATAGCAAACCTGGAAGTTAATTAAATAGAGCATGACTTTGATCTATGCATACTATGTGATTATATTGAAAGAGGTAGCAATGTCGCTTTTAAAAAAAATTGTAGCATTTTAAAGACTAGCTGGTTTACTGAGGCACACACTTTCGTGGGTGCAGCCCAATTCAATCACTTTTATCGAATGAAAAAGTCTCTAGGCTAGGAGTATATTCCACACAGTATGTGGGATCTCAAATATAACAATAGTGTTCCCTTTAGAACCAAGATTTACTGTTGCAAAATGAATAGCTTATGCTAGCAGGGGTGGACAACTGGATCCCATCGATCAGCCAGCTCCTGACAGTTCCCCAATCCCAGCGATGGGTGGGCATTTAAGTTCAGTGTGCAATGAAAGCCTTGCTTGTAGCAGGGATCTTCTCAGTTCAGGAGCCTTCCAAATAGAGCCCAACTCAGCAAGGAGCCAAGTTTAAAATGAATCCGAAGCACACTTTTATCTCCCCCACATCTGACATCATATGATATTGAGAGTAGAGAACGTAGGCATGGCTGTGAGAAAATGGCCTTGCAAGTCAAATTAGGATCCCAGGCTGCTCAGCACTGTGGGCAGAGGTTCCCCAAGCATGCATTACAGGTACCTAGCAGAGACATTCAGTTTGCAGTATTCATCTTGGAACACAGTTTAGAAGCTGACCATATGGCACCCAGCTTCATTCTTTTACTTTTTTGCTCTTTATTCTTCCTCATCCTCCTCCACACCCTTCTGCTTTAACATCTTGCCTGGTGAAGAGTTCTGGAGAAGCTGATACCTTGCCAATATTTTGTAACATTTTGGTTGGCCCTAATAAAGGTATTGCCTACCTTTTTGGATTTTGGAGGGGGGTTTTCTCAGCTGCCTTTACTCTTAACATGCCTTTTATTACACTTTCTTACACTTCTGCAATATTTACTGGGAGCTATTCGTGACTTTGATGGAATAAGGATTGAACTGAACTCCCATGTTCAGACCAGAACTGCAGTTAGTTAACTTTTATGTTCCAAAAAAACAAACACAAGAGTAGTATTAAAACTTGGTGTTAGTGCAGCTGACTTCACATATTTTCACATGTCCAGATCTTCTGCATTAGCAAGAAGCCACAACTAAGCAAAGCAGACCGTGGAAAGTATTGCAATAACAAAGTTCTCACTGTACAACTCCATGGGCAAAGCAACAGAAAAATAGTCAAATTTGAATTTAAAAGGTGAAGAGTAGCTAGCAATTTTGCAAGCTTAAGTTAAGAGTTACTCTGTATAATCATCTACTTTTGTGGAGCTATATTCTACAGTATACCAGGCACCTCACCGTGATACTCAGGCAATAAAAGCAAAGCAGTTTTATATGCAACTAGACTATGTGAACTTTGTAAAGAACAAGCTATTGCCAAATTCTAAAGTGTTAATGTTCACAGTTCTATTTGGGGAAGTGGAAGGGAGAGGAAGAGGGGGAAGGGGAGAGAGAGAGAGAGAGAGAGAGAGAGAGAGAGAGAAGGAAATGACAGCTGTGTGCTGTTCAAACATTCATCAAGCCAGGAAACCTTGGAGTATGCATCGATAATGTTTCCTTCCCTTCTGTCCCATATACCCCAAAGCCAAGATGCAATTATTACTTTAAACAGTACATAAATCAAATTAGTTAAAAACACAAACAAAAAAGTTGTCACTTGCAACAAAGCATCACACAAATTAAATGAGGTTTCTGAGATTTGAAGTAGTTTGCTTTAATGATTTAATGCATTCAAAGGAACACCTAAATTATGTCACGAGAACTGGATAAATACAAAAGTTTGTAACTAGAGGCTGGATTCAGTTAACTAGTTCCACTAGTGGTAGGAAGTGCAATGGCTCACGCTGGCATGTCAGGCCTCCCCCATATTGGCTTGGGAGAAACCCCAGAAGGGTGTGCAGGGGGAGAGGGGAAGTCTGGGCAAGCAGAAATGCTTGGGCTAAAATAACATCTGTATTAGCACAACGTTGAATTCCTCTCTTTGTTTCCACATTTGCCAAAGGACTGACAACCTGAATGAAAATGTTCTAAAGAAGCTCTACGTGCCCATTTATTTTTCTTAAAATATAAATGCTAAGAGTTTTATGTCTTATTTCTCTTGTTGTTGTCATTGGCTTGGATCCAATATTGCCAACCAAAAAGGCACTGAAATTAGCAGAAAGTCATCCCCGTCCCTCTTTATTGATTCTGCAGCTCCCCACGACGCATTCCATCCCATTCCATTCTGGAGGGTCCTTTGACCCTTAGGAGCAGCTTTTCAAGGGCTCTAATGTGGAAGATGGGGCAGGAAAGCCCCATTGTGTAAGCAGGGTTCTACACGTGCTTCTTGGAATCCAAGCCGTTATTTCATATATGCTATTCTGGAAGTAGAGGTAAATTTTTGTCACAGTTCTTTATTTCATAATATGGAGATTGAGAAGTATGGGCAACAACAGCATGGTTTCACATATAATGACAAACCATAGCAAGTCTTGGGCTCCCACACTTCCACTTTCCCCCATTTCTCTTGCACAGTAAGATGATCTTACTTACCGTTTCTACAAACCATAGTTTCCCGTTATGTCTGAACCAGAAAATTATATTTTGATTTAGACATAGTTTCAAAGTAAATGAACAAGCCTGGAATGACCCTTAGGCTTGCATATTCACTCTCTCTCATGTGCTACAATGCCTCATTTCCTTGATCTGTAGCAAAACAAAATTGGCCCAACATCCAAACCGACAAGACGTACCAGAACTGTAAACCAGTTTGATCTTGATTTTCAAAAGCACATAGACAGACAATTTAATGCAAACAATGGTTCACCTCATAAATATTAGTGCATGAGGTGAGAAGGATAAACTGTGGTTTTGAGAACCGGGAACACAACTGGGAAGTGCAACGAAATGTAGACATATGGAAGCCTTCCCTAAGTAACATCTTGCTTTCCCCCATATTTATTTATCTACTTAATTTATATTAAGTTGCCCCATATCAGAAATACTCTAGAAGCCAGTTTGCTGTAGTTGTGTCTGACTAGGACCTGGGAGACCAGGGTTCAAATCCCCACTCAGTCATGAAGCTCACTGGGTGACCTTGGGCCAGGCACAGCCTCTATAGCAGCCTTTCTCAACCTGTGGGTCCCCAGATGTTGTTGGACTACAACTCCCATCACCCCTAGCTAGCAAGGCCAGAGCTCAGGGATGGGAGTTGTAGTCCAACAACATCTGGGGACCCACAGGTTGAGAACCGCTGCTCTATAGGGTCTTTGTAGGGATTAACTGAGGAGAGGGAGTGAACCATGTACTCAGAGAAGGTGGGATATAAATGCAATAAATAAGCTCTTCTGTGTACCTCCTTAAGAAAGCTGGAGAGGCAAGCCAGATGGAGATGTCAGGTGCCAACCTGGCATCCAGAAATCTCCATGTGGTCGTAATTGGACCCGCGCCAATAGACAAATGTGCCTGGTACCAGGTTAATTTCTAACACTGGCAGTTTATATGCTCGTGTTTAGCATCCTAGGACTCTTTTGAGCAAAGGTAACATTACCAAGAGTTAAGTGATTGGGAATAAGAGGAGCCATAGCTGAGTGGTAGAGCAACTGTTCTGTATGCTGAATGTTTGATACCTTGCATCTCCAGGTACGTAAGGAAAAGACTCCTGTCTGAAATCCCGAACAGCTGCTGCCAGTTAGTGTAGATAACACTTAGCTATAGAGACCAATGTTCTGGCACTAAGGCGGTTTCCTATTTCCCATGTAAAATAACACCATGCTGTAGTTATTTGTGCCTTGCTCCTCTAGAAACCAAATATTCCCACATCATTACCCCTGACTGTGTTTATCATCATCCCTAAACTTCTTTCAGAACCTACACCTGATTTTAACCAGACATATGTGGTGCACAAGTAGCTTGTAATACCATTTTTTTTCTTTTTGTATCTTTAGTTTATCTGAAGTAGATTAAGAGCAGGAAATCATTCTTATATACTCTCAAGGCCAGGTTCAAATTTCAGGCTCTGCTACAATTATGGTGGGCCTTATGGATATTAAGTTCTGTGTAATGATTCTTAATAATCAATTTGTAATATGAAAATTATAGCAGACTAGGCTATACATCTTTGGAGTATTTTGATCATGGCTAATGATAACTTTTACAATGGCTCAGTAAGGAACCATTATTTCACCTGAAAACATTTCACAATATGCGATCTCAACAGGAACAACAAGTATCAGATATGCTTCTTACCAGCTGAAATTCTCTGCGTCTGTCGTAGGCATGCTGGATACCACTATCTGCCCACAAGCTTCTTATTGCTGGAAGGAACTGCAAAAAAACTTGGGTCTCCACCATTCCGTGCGCCACCACTCCTGAGCGGGTATCAAAGGCCATCAGCATGTCACCATTTCTTTGGTTAGAAGGATTTCCCCAAGGAATATGAAGTTTCTCTCGAGCATCCACAAGGACTCTTACACCTTCAACAAAATTGAAAGCACTTTGTTATTTTCCTAGTGGTATTTATTTTAGGCCCAATAAACAGCTTCTCTCAAAAAGCAATGACTGACACACATAGAGAGACCCGATCTAATGACAACAAGTACTGTAATGGATGGGAAATGGTCTGTAGTAGCCCCGACTGTTTTCTACATAACCAGATCCTGTGCAATTTTGGGCCTGGAGAATAGCTGTTTCATATATGCCTAAGACAGCTGCTGGAATAGGACACTTAACAGCAGTCTAAAGTGGTAATCAGAAATAGGGAGGTTATCAGCTTTGACAAAGCATGTCTTCAAAATTTCTTTTCAAATAATGAACTATAGACATGGTAATAACTTGGGATGCAATTGCAAAACTGGCCTAACACTTTAATTCTAGCACATCGTGAAACAGGGTTGAGTGAGACCTGGTTTTCAATCTTGTGATATATCGCCAGCTAAACATCATGATATACCAATATATCACGTCAGAAATAAGGATGGAGCTATGCAGAGGCACTGGCTAGCTTCACAGTTTTGCCCACATTGTGATTTTTGCAAAGCACACACACACACACACACACACCATGATTTGCAATATATTGCCAGGTCAAAAATTATGAAACCGGTATCACAATATGGACTTCGAACTGTTTGGGACAATTTATCACCCAGCCCTATCGGGAAATAAGTCCTACAGACTTCAGTGCAGTCCAGCTCATCTTGAAAATGCGAAGAAAATACTATCCTTAAAATATAAGGTAAAAAACAGAATGTGTACAAGCTGTTACATTTTACAGATAAAATGAAAACACTGGCGTAACGGAGGGGCTAAGGGATTCAGTCATGAACAACTTGTGGGTTTAAAATTTACCTGCCATGAAGTTCCTACGTAACTGTAGGTAGGCACTCTTTTTCAGCCTCAAGACACTTAACACTAACATATATTACAGGTGTGCTGCAAACATAATATCTGAAGCAAGGCATTTTTAACACTCTACTGTGCTATATGAATACTAAAAAGTACTGCTATTTGATGAAAAGTGGAAAGACATGTATAAGACCAGAACAACCTACTTTGGTGTCAAAGTTAAAAATATATTTGTAGTTTCAAAAACACTATTAAGTATTTTCAGTAAGATATTGATTATCTAGTATCAGTTATCATGATCCTGGAAAATAGTTGGTGAAATATATTCAGTCTCTCTTTCACAGACTCTCTTACTTTCAAAGTAAGCAGAATGGGAGAATTTTAGTTTTAAATGCCAAAACAGTTAGCATTGTGGCTATTAGTTGAGATCTTTTCATTTGGGATTGTTGATGCCTATAAAGAAAAAAAGAGGGACCATTTTACTGCAGATAGTCATGACGATAGAACAATATAATCTCTCTTTTGTAAACATAGGCTTGTATCCAACTGTATCCTTTGGCTCAACAGAAGGCTCTTTCATCCATCAGAGGCTTCCATGAAACAGGGAAAGGCAATTTTCATCAGTTTCCCTTTCCTTCTGGAGCCCTCAAACACCTCCCCCTACCCCTTTGGAACAGCGTGGGAGGTGCTGCAGAATGGGGGCTCTAGGGAAAGGGGAGCCAAACAAACCCCCTCATTCCCCTTTTCACTCACAAAAGTCTCCACTAAGTGAAGAGCCTTCATTTAATGGAATGGCAATCTATAGCTGTGTAATATATCTGCATAATTTTCTCAAAGTGCCACCACTGTTTGATTCCCAAGAAGCCCAGCCATGTAAAATTCCTTCAATCTTAGGTGATCTAGTGTAACAACTGGGTGGAAAAAGCCTAAGGCAGCTAACATTTAGATCAGGTAGGAGAGACAGGCACATCCTGATGACACATGTGAAGAAGACATATATTAACCTGTGTAGGAATTTAAGAGAGCATGACAGCCCAGAAGGCATATTTTCTTGGCACAGAAAGTCTCAGCATGACAAGATTATGCTTACACTACAGATAACTCCCCATTCTTGTGCTCGTGTATAAATTAAGCACCACCATAGACAAGGCTCAAAAGCCAAGAGCCCCATCTTATGATTTCTGAACAGATTCTAGACACTTCAAAAACTGGAGAATCAGAGAACAACTTTCCCCTACATACAGATCAAGGATATAAGCAGCTCCTGCATACGTGAAGCTTGTAAGCTGTCATGGTACAACCTCCTGTACGCATCTTTCCAGAGAGCTATCTTCAAATATTTGAAATGTATACACTTTTTTGGTAGATACTTGAGATGGGAAGCACTTTCAGCTTTAACGCCTTATTTTTGCAAACATATGTTCTGTATGGAGATGTGAGGGCCCGTGGGGGAAATGGAAAAATTGAAGCGGGGAGAGATGGTCCCCTGAAAAATATGTGCTTCTCCACCACAAAAAAAGAAAAGAAAAAAGGATTATGAAATATTTTCATTTAGAATGACAAAGAAAGTATTTAGGCCAAAGTGTTCATATATTTTCCCCACCCCCTGCCAAATGATTTCTAAAACTATGTAACAGGAAGATTTTTATGTGAGACTATGTATGTACAGTATCAAATCATTACAATTCCTGCACAGTAAGAACAAGTCCTGAGCTGTCAACTGAGAGTACAATGCTCACATGCAAGAGCAAGATGCATTTCGGCCCCTTGGAGGGCATTGTCACTGTCACATGAGAAGGAAGAAGCATTCAATGCCATCTTTGCTTGTGGTCTTCCTCTTACTGGCATATTTGTTGATCCTGTTTCTGTCCTCTCATCTAGGTCTCAAAGGACTGGGAGTGGGAGCTAGTACATAGCAACATTATTTGTTGTCATCTAATCACGTTGCTGTTGGATCCAAGATCAAAGTCATAAATGATGATAGTACTACTTCTGAATATGATCAAATTACAAAACAAACAGCACACTTAAGGTTTGTTGTTGGAAAGGTGCTTTCAAATGCTACAGGCTTCAGAACATCTTCACACATTTGGTCAAAGAATACAGTGTGGGATTGTGCCAAACATATCCCGCCTGCAGAATGATGGCAAGGTCTCTGCACAACAAAGTCTCTGACTCCTCTTGCTTCTTACATACTTCAGATTCCTCCATCTGCTCCAACATGTGAAAGAAACTGGTCTATGTTTGAAACATCAAAACAAGAAATAAACTGATTATGTGAAGGGACAGGAGTTTATTTCAATCTGGGGAAACCTTCAGCTTTTAGAGGTCCATGATAATATGAAGAAACAGAAAGTGATACCACAGAAAAAGAGACTGTTCAAATTTCATGTACTGTAGTGTTCACTGAGTTTTGTTCCTCCTCCCATCTTTCTCTTGGCTCTTTTTATATCTGTTTTATACTGTGGAGGACTGAAGAAGACGACATCATAATTTTCTGAATAATCATTTGTTTTATTATAATGTTGATGGTTTCTAGTTATTGTTTTTGAGTGCTCATTTACTGGCAAAACCAAATAAATGCTAGGTCCCTTACAGTTTGCAGCTTGAAGCTCAATTTTTTAATGAAAGCTTTAAATTCCATTTGCCTGAACAAACATTATTTTTAATATACCAGACATGATAATTCTATGGTAAATCAAGTTATACATAATGCATCTAATGTTCCTAAAGTAACAACATGCCTTTTAATATGTAAAGAGTATGTAATGTACAAGTATTGTATTTAAAAATAAAGAAATCCAAAAATTTCCAGAGAAGGGCATTCAGGGCAAACACTGGGAAAAAACCTTCCTCCCCTCAATGACTTCAAAATTCCCAGAAATCTTACATCTCTAATTCTGTGTTTTTTTACCCAATTGAGATTTGTACACATCAACTCCTCTCAATGTGCATAAAAAGAGAAACTGTTAGGAAGTTGAAAACGAGACTGGACAGGTTAAAGCTGGAATCTTAGACTGTACCATATTGTCACCAGTTGTAGCTTGAGCCAAACCCAAATATTTTGTAAGCCAGGAGGGGGCAGGGAGAGGAAGCACACAAACCAACTGACATGCAAAAATAATTTGTTCCTATACTACTCACTTCCATGTCACAAGACAGCATTAGAATGACACTAAGCAACGGTACAGATATATCCATTCTTGGACAAGTTTTGGACATATTTCCATAACTGTTCATCACTTTGTGAAAGCTAAAAAAATTCCCTCTCCCCATGCCTACCCTTCTTTCCTCACTGTGTAACCACCAAGAACTCTCCTCGCTTACCCTTCACGTCCCCAATTTCACATGCAACAAATTACACATGCAAAAAACTACAGACACAATTGAACTGTCAGGTGTCATAAGCAAGGCATGATAACAAGCTTCTATGAACTCCTGTTTGATAAATCTCAAGAATATTTTTTAAAAATAAACTCCCCAGGCAGGATTTGCACGCCATTCCACATTGTCCCGTTATGGACCATTCACCTCCCGCAGCAGACATTGAAACATTTGGCTGTCTAATCTTGAGTGACTATAAACACACACATGACTACTCACACTTATAATCCATTTTCACCATATGCAAGCCTTACGCTTTTAGGTCCACAATTCTTCTGTACACTCAGGTAACTGACTTCTGGAAACTTTTCTCTGAAGCCCCTCATTAACCTTGCAATTGCAATTCCTATGCCTATAGTGCTATGCCTAGTTTCCTCTCTCTACATACCCAGAGTCACAGCTTCATATCACAATATACCCATAACATAATATATATTTGCTACAACTACTGGCACACTACAACAGGTATCTTCAACCTTTTCAGACTCAGGACTCACTTTTAACCCTAACATGCATCTGGGGACCCATTCTTAATCTTTCATCACCTATATGCATGGCGGTGGTACTTCTGCTGCACCCCACTTTGGATCAGGTTGTGAAGTGGGTTCCAACCTGCCAATTGATGGCCAACGAGTGTACAGGATCTGGCACAAGGCCATCCTGACCACCACACTATTAATTCCATATACATGCCAGGACCCCAACTACTCCTCCAACATAAAAGAGCACTCGCATCTTTAAGCCAACGTACTGAGCAATGACAAACCTAGAAAGCATCCTAAAAAGCAGAGGCATCACCTTGCCAACAAAGGTCCGTATAGTTAAAGCTATGGTTTTCCCAGTAGTGATGTATGGAAGTGAGAGCTGGACCATAAAGAAGGCTGATTACCGAAGAATTGATGCTTTTGAATTATGGTGCTGGAGGAGACTCTTGAGAGTCCCATGGACTGCAAGAAGATCAAGCCTCTCCATTCTTAAGGAAATCAGCCCCGAGTACTCACTGGAAGGACAGATCGTGAAGCTGAGGCTCCAGTACTTTGGCCACCTCATGAGAAGAGAAGACTCCCTGGAAAAGACCCTGATGTTGGGCACAAGGAGACGGGGACGACAGAGAGATGGATGGTTGGACAGTGTTCTCGAAGCTACCACTGTGGGAGGCAGTGGAAGACAGAAGTGCCTGGCGTGCTCTGGTCCATGGGGTCACGAAGAGTCGGACACGACTTAACAACAACTGACTAAACAGCATGCTTCTAATTCAGGATTCAAAATAAAAGAGTGCAAGCCAGCGTTGCCACCCAGACTCTCTGGGCCCCCAACTCCGCCTTGATCCCTCCCTCCCGTCCCTTCTTCATCATGCTTTGATCACGTTCTCAGAGTTATGTCGTACCCACGACATGTCCACCACCACTAGCTCAGTGGTAGAGAACATGCTTCGCCTGCAAAGGGTCCCAGGTTCTCAGTGCCGTAGAAAGCCCTCCGTTTTCACACGGCTCAAGGCAGCTGTCAGGTTCCTTATAAAGGCCCCATTCGAAAATCCCCAACTCGTCACAGCACAGCCGAGTCGGGCGACACACGCGCGGGGGGACCTTTCCATACCCAAGCACGCTCCAAAACCGATGACACGTGTACTGAAAAGATGAAAACAGGAAAGCTGCGGCGAGGGCGGCTGGGGATCCCAAGGGCCAAAAAAAAAACGGGGCAAAAAGTGAGACGTTCGTTCTGGCCCGTCTCCCTCAACCCGCCCTCTCAACCCGCAGCCCTCACACGCGTGTTTTCTTTTCCTCACGTACACCCTCAAGGCTGCTTCGCCTCCACAGACCTTTCCCACCCTCTTTTTTTCTTCTCTCTCAGGGCTTCCGTCTTTCAGCAGCAGCAGCTTAAGGGTTTCTTCCTGCAAACGTTGCGGTTCTTTTTTCTCTCTCCCCCACCCACCCACCACTTTTTTGTTGTTTTGCGGGCTTCCCCCTCCCCCACCTCAACGGATATCGGGGGGGGCGCGCCTCTTCTGCTCCCCCTCCCTCTTTCCGGTGGCCCCAAAGTTTGGGGAGGGGGACGGACGGGGGCGCGCGAGAGAGAGGACCCCCCCTTCCACCCTCACCCTTGATGACGTTGCTGTAGATGGTGGCGCGGAACTCCTCTCGAGCGGCCCGGTCCCAGTCCTGCCCGTGGATGATGCGCATCTGCTTGAGGAAGGTGCTCTTGCCGCTCTCGCCCGCGCCCAGCAGCAGGATCTTGACGAGGCGCTTGACGTAGGTCTTTTCGCGGTACAGGCACTTGTCGATCTCTTTGGACTTTCGCTGCTGCTCCGCCTCGCTGCTGTTGAGCAGACAGCCCGGGAAGCAGCCCGACAGCGGGGACCGCGATGGCAGGAAATCCGCCATCTTAGCGAGCACTGCCAGCCAGGGAGCGGCCGCCGCGGCCCTGCGCCGCTCTGCGCCTGCGTAGCTCCCGGGGACGGACAGGCCGCCCCCCCCCACCAGCCCACTCCCACGTGACGCGAGGCGCCGCTCCGAGGGCGTCACGTGGCGAGCTGCCCAATCAGGAGCCTCCCTGTCGTCACGCGGCTGACTTCTCGCTTTCCGTCCGTCGACGCTCCCGCCGTCCTCCGTCACGTGGCCGTGTGGCGTACTCCCTACAAAACTCCCCCGCGCGCTTTTTTGTCACGTGATTTCTCTTCTGCGAGGCAGAATCCCCCTCGTATCGGTTGCTCGTATCGGTTTCCTTTCACGGGAGCCGAGGCGCCTAAAGTATAGTGAGAAAAGTGCTCAGAGCATGTGCAGAGTGCGTTTCTCGCCAGGGGCGGGCGGGGAGGAGCTGCACTCCCTCCGCCCAAAATCAAATAATTAAATAAAAATACTTCACTAAAAGTAAAAATTGTAAAATGATTTTGACAATTCCCCCCCCCCCCTCAGCACGGGAAGGGAAGATTGAAACGACTGCTGTTGAGACGTTACATTCCAAATCTACTAAGCAAAGCCAGAGAGAGGCATGGGCGTAGCCAGGATTTATTTTAGGGGGACAGGCTTTATGTTGGGGGGGCAGAACCTAGTTATCTGTGACGCAATTGGTCATTTATTTAAGCATTTTTATTTATTTACTTGATTTAGGGGTGCAGCTGACTCCCTGCACCTACTGACTACGCCCATGGACAGTGGATGATGACAGGTGGGTGTCCAGCCCACTCCTCTAACATAAATCCTGGCTATGCCCATGTTTCCCTCTGCCCTCAAATACATATCCGAATTCGATCACTGGAGGGTGAAGAAGAAGAAGAAGAGTTTGGATTTGATATCCTGCTTTATCACTACCTGAAGGAGTCTCAAAGTGGCTAACATTCTCCTTTCCCTTCCTCCCCCACAACAGTCTGTGAGGTGAGTGGGGCTGAGAGACTTCAAAGAAGTGTGACTAGCCCAAGGTCACCCAGCAGCTGCATGTGGAGGAGCGGAGACGCGAGCCCGGTTCCCCAGATTACGAATCTACCGCTCTTAACCACTATACCACACTGGTTTTCTGGTTCTCGAATGTTGCTTCGAAGCAGGCTGGGGGCATCTTCACCTGTCCTGTTAGAAATTAAGCATTCCAGCACAGAAGAAAGGAGATCTCCCCATCAGTTTGAGCCTACTCTGATTGCATTTGGCTGCAATTCTTCAGTGGGAAACACATGAGACCATTGTTTTCTCCTCAGAGATACAGTTCCCATTAGCCTTAAACTACAGTTCCGAGGATAAAGTAATATTCTTTATATGTGCATTGCTTGTATGCTGGGGATCTGTCCCACTTGTAAGCACTGCTTATCCCAAGGTCTCTAATGTGATTTTATGAAGCAGCCACATCTGGATGCCATAACGGAAGCACATTTCTTTATATATACAATAATAACAATAATAATAAATAAGACACAATCAGCAAACGCAATTTAAAACATAAACTGTGAGGTAGGGAGGAAAGGAAAGACAGAAAAGCTCAGGCTGTGATAATTACATTATTAACAGTGGCCATTCACAGTTTCATTGAAGACACAGATATGTGTGATAAGAATCCATTGTGCCAATTCAGTCCACAAATGATAGTACTGAATTTCTGGATGAACTAAAATTCAGCAGTTTCTGGTTGCAGTCTGCCTTTGAAGTTCCGTTAAATCAGTTATACAGTGCCCTGGAAAATTGCAAAGACACACCTCCAGAGCCTGGACTTGGCATCTTGTATCTGCTATCCAAAATGCACAAACCAAGCAACCCCAAGTGCCCCATAATTTAGGACTTTAGAGCCATCTCAGTTGGGGTATCTGGTTATATAGACTCCATATGCCAGATCATATTCTATCAGCACTTCCAAGTTATATACTCATTAATATTTTTTGGAGAAAACTAAAATATATTGACAATCTTCCAGAGAATGCCATCATAGTATTATTATTATTATTATTATTATTATTATTATTATTATTATTTCTATTATTTATACCCCGCCCATCTGGCTGGGTTTCTCCAGCCACTCTGAGCAGCTTACAGCATATATAAAAACATAGTAAAACATCAAGCATTAAAAACTTCCTGATACAGATACATACTGTATCTGATCTGATACATACATGATACATGATGTAACCACATCTGCTCAGATTGTAACAAGATCAACAAAACAACAACAACAACAATCAGAGTTTCCTCTTAGTACAATGTTCCCCTAACAAAGTGAAAAAACAACAGACCAACAAGAACAGATTAATACTTGGGAAGTATTATCTATTATCCAAAAGCAGAGGCAAAACTAGGCTTTATTTCACCCAAGTCAAAGACCCATTTTGGCACACACCCCATGTGCATTTGCGTACAAACACATATAGGCTGGGAGCCTCAATTGTGCCCCTCTGGAGGCTTTAACTGGAGCAACCCCCCCCCCCTATAACTACAGCACTGCCTAGAAGAGAAAATGACAGGCCACATTTTTTGTCACCTCAGTTCCTAGTTAAAATCCCTCGAGATCATTGATATACAGTCTATCCTGTACAATGGCGCAGGCCTTGGGTGAAATCCTACACCTGCTCACAGGCAATTCCACAAGCTAAAATACTGTAGCTACTAACTAGTAACAACAAGACATGTAGCAGAAATGAACACAGGAATTAGGTCTCATAGCCAGCTCTGACCCTATGTCTACTATAACAAGACCTAGTGTCATCCTCAACACTGGAGGTTCATTCACCTGTACATCTTCCAGTGTGATATATGGCAATACTTGCCAGCAGCGCCTTACTTAAGGCACAAATGTTGAAAAACCAGGGTAAAAACATTTCAAACTCCTAGGATACGCTACCAGTGACCTAAAGGTGGCCATCCTTGAACCGAAGGAACTTCAAAGGGGGATTGCAAAGTGAAACCGCTCTGATCACAAGACTTCAAGAGACTTCAAGAGGCTCAGTGCTATCATTTGTGTACTGAATGAGCACAATGGATTTTCATCACACTACATGTGTTAATTGGCTTGCTAATGTCAATGTTATTCACACAACTGTTTGCTTATGTGCTAATAGCTGCTGTTAATAATGTAATGTATCCCTGCACCTTTCTGCATTTCATTTCATTTTCTGATCTCACTGTTTACAACTCCCCCCCCCTCCATCACCATGTGTGTATATACCTGCAACTCGGGATAAAAGGGCATGGATCTTATGAAGTATGGACAGTAACAGGGGTTGTTACAATACCCCTGATATGTCAATTGTTGCTATATATAAAAATGCTCTTGATAATTTTTCCAAAATGCATTTGATAAATGCTGACTTGTGTAGTGCCATAGTTTCTTCTGTTCCTATCGTTTGTGTGTGTTTATGGGAGGTGATTAGGGACGCGGGTGGCGCTGTGGGTAAAACCTCAGCGCCTAGGACTTGCCGATCGCATGGTCGGCAGTTTGAATCCCCGCGGCGGGGTGCGCTCCTGCTGCTCGGTCCCAGCGCCTGCCAACCTAGCAGTTCGAAAGCACTCCCGGGGGCAAGTAGATAAATAGGGACCGCTTACTAGCGGGAAGGTAAACGGCATTTCCGTGTGTGCTGCGCTAGCTCGCCAGAGCAGCTTTGTCACGCTGGCCACATGACCCGGAAGTGTCTGCGGACAGCGCTGGCTCCCGGCCTCTAGAGTGAGATGAGCGCACAACCCTAGAGTCTGTCAAGACTGGCTCGTACGGGCAGGGGTACCTTTAGCTTTACCTTTATGGGAGGTGATTAATAGTGTTACCCTACTTTCACGATTGGTTTTCTGCAATGTTACACATGAGTACTCAGAAACAAGCGCATTGAGTTCAATTAGGCTTTCTCCCAGATACATGTGTAGAGAACTTCAACCTCAAGTGCTTGGGGCCATTCTGCCATATTCTCTTGAAATCAAATTCTAATTTATTCTTTTCCATTTACAAATTGTGGCCTATGAAACAACTCAAAGCAAAATGGCAGTTGTGTTTAACACTCACATGCTGGCTAGGATTCTTAAAGAGCAGCTTTCAGTATGTCCCAGGACTGGGGAATTTCCAGGGATATATGATGATGATGATGATGATGATGACGACGACGACGAACAGAAGACCTAATTGCCATATTACAATCTGCCTTTGAAAGGTCCCCTCAATTCAAAAAACGAATTGCCATACGTTATGTGGAGAGCTGTTGTTTTAGAAACACAAACCCAAAGCTAAATTAGGTCTGTGGAACTAGTTGTGGTTGTTTGGAAGCCAGCCAACGTCGATGGTATGAAGGACAAACGTACATTTCCAACAGGAACAAACAGCAGGCTCACAATAAAGGCACATCTGAAAACTCAGGCTTTGACACTTTCTCTGTTCATTGGAGCACTGATCAAATACTGGTTATTGGGGGGCAAGAACAGCAGGTGGTCATGGGCTGAAGTTTTGACTCCAAGCACCCTCTTGTGTTTAATACGGCAAGGCTGTATGCAAAGGCATTTTCAGTAGCTTCTGCTATCTGGGTTTTCCTCCCCATGGGAGATATGTCCAAGCCTTAGCATCTTTCTGAAGCTTACAACAGCCAAACAGGGAGCATCATCAGGTGAGGTCATGAGCTATGGAGACCCCCTCAGTCCGGATTCTGAATACAGTGGTACCTCGGGTTACATACGCTTCAAGTTACATACGCTTCAGGTTACAGACTCCGCTAACCCAGAAATAGTGCTTCAGGTTAAGAACTTTGCTTCAGGATGAGAACAGAAACCGTGCTCCGGCGGCGCAGCAGCAGCAGGAAGCCCCATTAGCTAAAGTGGTGCTTCAGGTTAAGAACAGTTTCAGGTTAAGTACAGACCTCCGGAACAAATTAAGTACTTAACCCGAGGTACCACTGTATTTGTGGCTTGGATCTGGACTACAGCCCGGAGAAGCTCCACATCAGTGGAATGTGGAAAATACGCATCCTGTATTTTTCTCAGTGCAACCGGCTGCTTTACAGCTTTATAATGTTACCTGAAGGTGGGGATCTAAATAAATCCAGCGTTCCCAGCTAAGCAGCGTTTGAGATTGAAACAAGTCTGTTTCCCCATATTTTTCAACACCTCAACTCAGCCTGAAGAAGAAAGAAAAGAGCATCTGTTCCAGTTTTGTTCCTTTGCTGGGACGTGGAACCTGCTAGAAATTTCTAATCTCGTAAACGATTCAGATTAGTTTCCGATCCGAATTCTCCTTCCGTTTCTTATCCCGTTAGTATTGTAAATAGATGAGTGGGCTCCCCCTAATGCTGGCAGCTTGGAAAGACTCCAAAAACACATGCAAATAAGACCTCGGCGCTCCTTGCTGATTGGCTATGGCGGGACAGTGCCCGATTCCACCGCTGCCTTTATTCTCTAGGCTGGGGATTTCGAGTCATGCAGTTTGCCTGAAATCAGTAACAAGAGGACCAGCTTCCCTGCAATTGGTTAGGCCTGTTTGTTTTTTTCTTCCTTCCTCTTCTTTTTGTAGCTTTCGGCTTGGCTAAGTAGACCACCATGACCATCAGACGCATAGATCAAGGGCAGCGTTACAGGCCAAGAATGGCATTCCTGAAAAAGGTAACTTGCTATTATTTTAAGAGTCTACCTGAGAAATAGATGAACTGGCTAGTGCAGGAACCCTGAACATCTGGGAAACATCTGCCCTCTGGCCAGCATTGTATATCACAAAGATTTTTGCATGCAAACAATAGGCATGTTATCCGGATAAGGTGTGCCGTTTCTTACAGTTTTCAGAATTAATTATTTTCCAAGGAGCCTATGATTCCATTAGTGGAGTATTTTAAAAAGAACCTTTGCTTGCTGTTTCCCCCAGCCCTTTTGCTACAGAGATAATAAAGACAAATACCTTTTTTTTTTGGAAGTCACCAGATGAAAGCAACCTGTTACACACAGTTTGTTTGCGCATGGGAGCATCAGTAGCTGCTTGAAATAAAACTGAGCAGCTATAAGCATTTTGGATATATCATTATTTTTTATATTAAAAAAACAGCTCTTCTTATTTTACCTCATTCGTAAGGCAACAATTTCTTGCATGGAGGGTATTTTTCTTGCTTTGATAGCCATTAATATTTTAATTTTGAGTGATAAAAGCCCATCACCCCCGGGGTTTGCAGCCCTAATTCAGCACTGAACTGTAACCCGGTTAATTTCACATCCCCCTCCAAGCGTTATTCATTGCTGCAGTTCCATCCTAACCCCATGTAGACCCAGATGTTTTTATGCTGCGGTTATTAATCTAGAGTATCTACGACCCCCTGGTGCTGTACTCCCAGCCTTTCACATAGATTTTGAATCCTATTTATTTAGATAATTTACGACTGCTTAACATTTTTAGGGAAAAAACCCAACAACTCTAAGCAGCTAACAGATTGGTCTACATCACATAATCCATTATCCATTATTTGATTTTGGAGAAGGGAGCCAACCTCATTTGCATTCATTTACCTCACTCATAAACGTGCAGAGGAAAGGATGAGAAAAAACCCACCTTTTTTTCATCAACCTTTTTCAGAGGTAAATGACAGTACAATCCTAACCATATCTGCTCGGAAGTAAGTCCTATTGAATTCACTGGGACTTACTCCCAGGTAAGTGGGGTTCAGACTACCGCCTAAGCCATTTATTTGAGTAAATATACTTGACATATTGATGGTGTCTTTCCGCCCCCTCAAAAGACGCTGCAAGCTGTTTTCTCTGCCTGTTCATAATCTACTTTAAAGTGGGTGTATATATGACTTTATAATAGTTTAAGCCTTACAGACAGCATGTTGACAAATAACTATGCTTGGGATTAACTACCTCATTCTTTTCCCCAAAGCATCTATATAAAAGCATTTTATTAGCACCAATATGTGAAAAGAGTTTAAGCAGGCAAGGTATTAGCCCAGCTTTTCTCCCCTGAACGTTCCTGCCTTTCTTGTCTGTGGCTTATCCTGCTGAATAGAATTAGCTGACTTCCCAGTGATATGGACAGCTGCCCATTTCTGGTGTGTGTGTGTGAGATTGTGTGTGCACAGACACTATGGCACAACATAGGAACACATTCACATCTAAGCTGTTTTAGCTGAGTATCAAACACAGGAGGCAGCGACAGGATTACAAGCAAAAAAGAAAAGAGATGAGAGGGAGTGTGAATTTATTTTGTGTCACAATATTTGTCATACATCACCAGCACTTGTACTTTTCATGCTCAAAGCGGGATACCACAATGTTTTCCTTTGGAACTGTTTGTTCCTAGAGCCTGTCAAGATTTATTTAAAAGAGCAATTGGGCCATGTTCTGTTTTGATTTACATGCTTGCAAATTCCACAGAAGGCAAGGAGATCAACTCCGGGAGGAACAAAAGATCAGTTTAGGAATTACATTTTCCTTATATTAAGACAGCTGGCGTAGCTCAGTCGGTAGAACATGAGAGCCCAATGTTGGGCAAAGTATTCCCACATTTCAGGGGGTTGGACTAGATGACCCTTGTGGTCTCTTCCAACTCTATAAATTCCATGATTCCACCAGAATATGCCTGTACTTAAACCAAAACACACACGGAGATTTTTTTATTTTTATTTTGCCACAGATTATAATAAATTATCCTCATATTGTTCGCTTGTCATAAAGCACAAGATGAAACTGGATCCAGTTTATAAAAAATGCCCACAGGTAGTAAAGATGGGATAGTAGTCATCATGTCCACATATTTCTGTCTTCATCTTGCCTTCCTCTAATATTTAAAAAGAAATTGCAGGGCTCACCCCTCTCCCTTTTGAGCCTTACTGCAACAACCCAAGTCCATTGTCTTCCGTTACTTGTTTCTAAAATTTAAAAAGCAATTCCCATTGATGCCTGTGGGAAGCTTTGAGGAAGATGGCGCCTTTTGCGAGATGCTACTGCATACTTCATGCCTGAGAATTTGGTCTAAAACTCAAGACACCTGTGGCCACCACTCTGCTGAAGTTAAGCAGGTCTGGGCCTAGTCAGTACCTGGATGGTACTGAGAACCATGCTGCCTTGGGCCCCATAATGCAATGAAGGTTAAATTATACTGCCAGTGGTGTTGCTGACCTTTGTCTACTCAGAATAAGCCAGCCTCTTTCAGTTCATTGGGGCTTACTCTCAGGTAAGCAGGCATCAGAAGATTGCAGCTGCAAATGACTGTCCCAAACCAGTCAGTCATGCGTTCCTCTTAAGTAGAGAGTCAACAAGGGATGGATTGACAGGATTTGTAGATCGATATCTCAGTAACAATAGAAAGATGCCGAAAGCTCAGTGGGGGAGGCATATTGTGTGAGCCTTATTATATAATACATTATATAGGGCATCCGGCAAACCTGGAACAAGGTGACACAATGTAACATAGGGCTGTTATATGTTCAGAATTTTTTGGACGTAGCCAGGGTTTGTCCTTCGAAAATGGCGTCCAGGCAGAATTTTCTGAAAGTGGTTAAAACGTCTGGGAAAACCTGGGTATATGTTAGCACATATTGGAAGTGTTGATTTTTTGGCGATTTCCCTAAAAAAATAGGTTAAAAATTTCATTTTTTGTTGAGATTTGGGGCGAGGGGGGGGGAGCTCAACTTCAGCAAAAAACAAACAAACAAACAAGCCTCAACAACTTTAGTGTCCGGATTTTCACTTTTTGAAATACGGCAACCCTATATAACATAAAGATACTGAGAGAGCAGTAAAAGCAGGTAAGGAAAGGCTTGGGACATCTTTTGACACACCAAGCTGAATGTCTGAGAGGTAAAGGACCCCTGGACAGTTAAGTCCAGTCAAAGGTGATTATTGGGCTGTGCGCTTATCACGCTTCCGGCCGAGGGAGCTGGCGTTTGTCCACAAACAGCTTTCCGGGTCATGACTAAACTGCTTCTGGCGCAATGGGACACCATGACGACTGCCAGAGTGCATGGAAATGCCGTTTACCTTCCCGCCGCAGTGGTACCTATTTATCTACTTGCACTGGTGTGCTTTCAAACTGCTAGGTTGGCAGGAGCTGGGACAGAGCAACGGGAGCTCACCCCGTCGCAGGATTCAAACCGCCGACCTTCCGATCGGCAAGCCCAAGAGGTTCAGTGGTTTAGACCACAGCCCCACCCACATCTGGGAGGTACTAAGGTATGGCAACATTGATGTTTTTGCTGCCTGCCCATGACCACAAGGATAAGACTGTTAAGTATACAGTACCCTTATTCCTTCAGTTAAGTTTTCAGTCAGAAACCTATTTCAAGGCATGCCTGCCATGTTTCCTGCTGCTTCCCCTCAAGTTTCTTATTCAGTGTTTAGCACATCAGTAGATCCAGGGCCTTGTTGGTACTGGCCCATGGTCCTTCACATCAGAGGGCACACACACAGCCTCCCTCACGCACTTGTGCAATATGTGCTGGGGTCCTAGAGCTGCACCAGATAGCTCCACCGCTTGCTAGCCTCATCTTCGGGATAGACAGATCTGTTAATTTTGGTTTGTCCCGCAGGTCAGTGCAAGGAGGCCAGCCTAGGAAGTTTGGAGGTTCCTCTGCTCTCTCACATGCAGATTCCACAGTGGAAGCTGAGTCGCACCCTGATACTTTCAACAATTTCCATTAATATGTGTGCTTTCATACAATTTAATTTGTTTAAAGAACCACACTGCAAAATTCGGAGAAGTGTGAATTTCAAAAGATAGCCTTGTTTCGATTTGCTATATTATTTCAGGAAGTGCGAATGAGGTAGGCTTGCGTTGAAACACAAACTGAATTGAATTCCTCCCCATTCCCATTCCTTCCTGTTATGCAAACTAGCCCTTCTGGGCATTGGTTGGCTTGCCAGCATGGCTAGCAATTTTTAATATATCGGTACTCTTAATAAGCAGCCACTTTCCTTCTCAGATGAGGGAAAAGGCCTGCTGCGTTCTCATCAGCAAAAGGCATGGTTTTGTGGCTGAGTCAGTACAGCAGCACCTAATGAAAGCTTCCTACCCAATCTCCCTTGTTCACTTTGATATATATTATATTTCTTAAATGACAAGAGGGCACTCGGCGGGAAGAGGGAAGTGACAAGCCTCTGGAGTTATTTGCTCATTACAAAAACAGTATGCCCTGCACCATCCAACTGATGCGAGTTTTCTGAACACACTGTTTGCTCTTTACAGAGGCAAGTACATAGGGATGAGGCAGCAGCAGGGATGTGTTTGTGTATGTTAAGAACCTGCGGGCTCAAAACAGCACAGCCTGACAAATTACTTTGGCCAAAGACCTAGAGGGGCTTGGGAGATTCGCTTCGTTTTGAACACAGTGAGACTTGCAGCAAGATTCTGATTTTTACTGAAGATTCTACGGAACGTTTCTGACTTCTTCCTATTGTTCAGGGGAATTAAGTTAGGCAAATGCATGAAAATCTGGTCTGCGACACTTGAAGGCTTGGGCGCGTATGTACTTGGCCATTCTTTGAATCCTTGAAAGGACTTCTTCGCATATACATATTATGATTTCTGCAAGAAACATTGGGGTTTCCTGCAGCAAACACAAATGGCGGATAGCATACATGTGTCTGGGATCCATAGATGTATTACTAGTGCTTTTTGATGCAGTTATTTGGGTGTGAATAGATAAGTGTTGAGACGTAACCTCCACATGCCAGGTCCTTGCCACATGCATTCTGGGTTATATTCAAGTGAATGAAAGGTGAACAGGATGGAACCGTCTTCGGTGGCATCAGTAGATATTGGGAATGTCATTGTTCTTTCTTGACTTACCGTACCTTTCACATTTGAAAAAAGTACACTATGCTCTAGGCTCTAAGCAATCCATTTTATTCCACTGTGACCAGAGGCTTCTTGATCAAATGGAAGAGATGCGAGCAGCATTACCACTTTCCTGTAACTTCTCCAACTGCAGGACATACTTTTTTATCCCTCCCATAGACAATAAAGTTTTTTAAGGAGAAGGACATATTTCCAAATTATTGTGGGTTTTAGGTCAGTACTTTCAAATCAGGAGACAATTTCTCCAGCCCCATGTGTTGTGCAGGTGTGCGGTCTTCATGTCCAAAAATGAGACGTATTTGCCCCTTTCTCGCAGAGGTTGAATGTTCCTGCAGTTACTCCTGCCCCTGCCTGCATACAACAGCTGCTTTATTTTAATACAGAACAACAAGACGAGGGGCAGAAGTCCTTATCCCATCCTGCACATTCTTCAACTCTCCACACTGAGCTGGGACAGGCCCTATGATCTCTTATGAATATATTGTCGAGTGCAGAGTTCTTTTACCCCCACCTTTTGTCCTGCATCAGGTTGGAACAACAGGCAGATGCCGTTTTGTTTCCCCCTCTCTTCTGCTAGGAAGAAGGAAAAGGGAAAATACAAATGTGTGACCTGTACGTCATGAGTCACACAGTGGCACCATTTTATAGCTCAGCACACCTTCAGTACCAGCAAGAGGAGCAGATCAGCCTGCCTTGTCTACTGAGTGCTTTGCCAGAACAGGTAGAGCAACATTCTGGCTCCTGCTCTCAGGTGCCCTTGTCTCCTCCTCCTCCCCACCGCACTTCCATTTGAATCCCCTTTCTGTTCCTCATACCAGTGGCTGCCGTTTGCTTTCCAGGGACAGCAGACATATGTTAATAGCAAGAGCTCCTGACTGACGCACAGTTCTCCTCCGTAGTCAATGTCAACCGAGGTTGCAGTTGTCTTGGTCCGCACATGCAAGTGGTCAGCTGGTTTGGTGAACGTGAATGTGGCAGTACTCCTTTTCCTCTCCCCCCACTATCTAGCGTAGTAGTCTGTGGGTCACAAGAAAAGAAGAAAGACTTGTTACACCTTAGGCCAAGGTTAGCCAACTGCACAGGTGCTGTTGGACCACAACTCCCATAATCCCAGGACTTTGGCCATACTGAAGGGACTGATGGGTGTTGAACAACATTTGTATTGGCACTATGTTGGCTACCCCTGCCTTAAGCTTCCTCCTTTTGCTTTGCCTTTTGCAGCCACCTGGATTATTAATTTCTGCCTGCTTTGTTTATTTGTTTCTTATGATTAGGGATGGGCACCCACCCACCTGATTGCTGTCCCAAACATGTTGGGTTGCTCAAGTTGAATAGTAAAAATAAAAAAAACCTCAATAAAGTTTTTAAGTATGTTGATGAATCTCAGCCGTGCCTAGCAATGGACTTTGAGGCCGGAATTTCAAAGAAGACTTGAGCAACCCAGTTCTTCCTTATTTCCTTCTCTCCTCTTCCATGCTGTTCTCTATCTTCCCCAAGAACATCATAATCCCATTGGGAAATGTGGGGTGGGAAGCAGGAGAGCAGGATGAGCTCTGGCAGGTAAGAGTACCTGACCGCTAATGTAATGCATTCCTAGTGAGAAGTATGTGTATTATAAGTACCGTATTTTTCGCTCTATAAGACACACCCGACCATAAGACGCACCTAGTTTTTAGAGGAGGAGAACAAGGAAAAAAATATTGTGAATCTTTTATTTCTGTAGATCCTCTTTTCAAAAGCTTGATTTTGCAAGTGAACAGTAGAAGCATTTTAACAGGCATTAGTGCTTGGATTTCATTCTCTCACAGAAAGCCCCAGAAAAAAAAGGGATCATCTGGCCATTTGGAGAGACAGAGACACATGGTTTGGGCAGTGATGGAATCCAAGACTGACTGAAGAGGGAAAACAAGAATAATGTTCTCCTGTCTGTTTGTGAAGTTGCTCAGGGGGCTAAACAACAACAACACACAACACACAACAACCTCAGAACAACCCAGTGAGGTTAAGGTGGCCCTCTCTGCGCAGTGCCTCTCCAGCGAAGCAGGAGAAGAAACAGAGCCCCTTCTGTTTCTCCTCCCACTTCGCTGAAGAGGCGCTGCGCAGAGAGGGAGAGCTGTGCAGCACCATTCGCTCCATAAGACGCACACACATTTCCCCTTTTCAGGAGGAAAAAAGTGTGTCTTATGGAGTGAAAAATACGGTAGTAGCTGTCACTGGAATGCTTTGACCACCAAATGCAACAACAAGCATCATGGGACACATGACATGCTCATTTGGTTTTTCTGTAATAGAATAACACCACTGTAATAGCTATGAAATTGATGGGATATTGGAAGAGAAAGTGAGGCCGACCAAACTTCTTGACTCTCTTGATTTTGTTTTGCATGATTGACACATTCCCCCTGTTTTGCTTAACATGCACCTGCTCCAATTTGCAGCTGGAAGTTCTGTTGGTGGAGATGCAGGACCCAAGTTCTGGCATCAAAACGCATGCTCAGAAGGTCACGGTCGTCGATATCCCGCATGCAATGACTGGTAAGTCTGACCATAGCAGCTACAAAGTGCAACAGAAACCATTTACCCCCTTTTGTATAAAATAATCCAACAGTCAAAATTACTTTTCTGGTGCTGGGAGGACAGTCACAACAGCAGCACAGTCCTTCAGCCGCAAGGGGAATGCCATCTTGACACCGCGAAAGAAGACAATTTATGATAAGGAATGTTTGTGCTGTCGAGGGAAAATTGGGAGCAAAATATCCAACCTACCCCTATGCCTGTAAATTACAGCAGTCCTTCCCTCAGAACACACTGAATCGGAAATAGGCAGGTAGCGGTGGTGCTTTGAAGTTGCGAGCCTGTCATTACTGTCTATTGACTATGCTACAACAACAATTGTTCTCTGGTGCCTGCCAGCTATGTTCACGCAAGGCAACCCTGCAAACATACTCTAAGCACCTCCTTGTGGGTTGTTATTATTATTATTATTTAAAAAAAGCAAGCTCCAGAGCATGTTGTAAATACTTTACTACCATTTTGCCCTTGCCGTATGTACCAAACCCTCTTCACTGAAGACAAAGGTGTCCTGGAAGTCAGCTGAAATTAGCAGGTAGAACTGGAAGGGGATGTTATGGTTCACAGAAGTTCCTTTGTGCCTTTATGAGGCAGAGGCGTACCTAGGCTCCTTTGTGCCCTTGGCAAGGAGCTGTATTTGTGCCTGCCCCCATCCCTTGTGTTTGTCTGCTGAGGCGCCCAGAGGAGATGTTTGCCTCACCTGGTTGCCCAGAGCAGCGGAAGAGTGGCACAGCGAGGACTCGGGTAGATGGGTGGGTGAAATCCTTGCCACTACAAGTCACTACAAGTCAAGAGTGGAGAGGCATGATTTCTGCGCTCTCCTGGGCCTGCGTCCTTGGCAGGGGGTCAACCCTGACCCACCCCTAGGTATGCCCCTGTTATGAGAAGCATCGGTGTGATCTTTCTAATGAAGGAACTAAACTGCAGAGCATCACCAAGTGCATTGTGGTTGAATTCAGTGGAAAACCAGAACCACGCAAATGTGCTTAAAAGTTCAGTCCAAGGGGTAGATTCACAGAAGAAAATAGAACTTGTTCGTTTCTTTTTAGCTAGGACCACTCGGGTGCTGATTGTATGACGAGTTCCACCATTCCCTGGTAATATTCCAATAAGTTCAGGAGACCAGCTCTTAACCCACAGATTGTTCCTTTCAGTGTTCCAAGGCACTGAGAGAAAGTGCAGCCCCTGCCTGTCCCACACTGTTTCTTTGCCAATCTGATGATTGCTATAGCCAGCAGATTTTAATTTCACTCCACAACAGACAGAGGAGAGGAGTGGGTCATGTGCACCAGCTGCATTCTGTCATTGTGTCTTAGAATATTTAAAGGCATAGGCTCAGTCTCTCAGTGAAGAACCAGCAGCCCTGTAGGAACCTGTTTTAGTGAGTTTGCCAAATTAACATGGACTCACCCAGAACAATTGTTGACTTATTCAAAAGAGTGAGGTTGATTTTTAACTTCGCTACAAGGTGTGTACGGAAAGTTGCCCTGAGGTTGGGGAAAACAGTTCTGTGAAATTTTCCAAGACCACGCTTTGTCTGGCCACAAGCTGAATGCTAAATTTGTTAAAACTGGTTTTGATTGGTATTTATATCGACTTTATTACTGTTTCATTTGCTTTGTTTTCCCTCCCCAATATTGCTGATAGCAATATTATTGGTGTTGCTATTATTATCGCTAGTTGCCTTGAGTGTTATTCGACAAAAGATGGAAAAAATTTTTGACTAATGAATAACAAGCACCTGAGAGATTTATGTCAAAAGCCAGGAATGGAGAGATGACTTGAGAAATGTATACTTCTGAGACAAAGCCAGCCTCTTCTTGGTTGATAGTACCACTGAAGTCAACAGAATGACTTAAGAGTGCTGAAACGTACATTGCATCGGTTTGCACTGAGCCAAACCTTGGTTTAGCATGGCATGGGAGTTAAAGAACTGGGGAGAAGCAAAGCAACTGTGAGTTCCTCTCCAGGAGACTGGATATCAGTGCAGTCTTGGTACACCATAGTTTGACTGGCTGTGTCATGTGAATCACTATTTATTTGTTTGTTTGAGTACACTATTTATTTGTTTGTTTGATATATTTGTATGCTGCCCTGTGGTTAAAAAATCCCAGGGCAGTTTGCATATTAAACAAATAGAATCCAATCTAGATAGTCAGCATTCACATGAGAATATCAACATTCACCAAACTTTTAACATCTCCTATAACAGTATAAAACCAGTCTCGTCTCTGACTGAGGCAACAGGAAAATGGGATACTTTCTATTTTTAAATCATAGCTGCCTTTCTCTGGATGTTAAACATCTGTACAGTCCTGCTAACACTGCATTTTTATAATTGAAAAGGTTTCTGGGGGTTAGCAGCTGATTGTAAGACTTCCAACAAGTAGGGGTGCAGTTTTCCATGTTTTCCCCAACCTCTGCAGCTCCTTCTCCCGATATCAGCTTCAGAAGGTTGGGGAACTCTCCAGAGCATGTTTACGGTGCATTGTGCGTTTGTTTGGTTTCTGGGTGTGCATGCAGGGTAGAGGGGGGAATAACTGAAAAATTCTTTCTTATTGTTATTAACTAAGTTTCTATGCTGCTCTTCAACCGAGGACCACAGGGTGGTTTGCAAAATAAAGACCCAAAATTGCATACCATAGTAACAAATGAAAACAATACCCCGCAGTTTCAAAGGCCATAGATTGTTTCATTGGCCAATGGCACCTAAGAAGATATGCAGTCAAGGAAACCTTATTACTGCAGTGCATTGCACAAGGGGCTGCCTTTGAAGATTGTTCAGAAACTGCAGCTAGTGCAGAGTTCGTTGGCCAGATTGTTGATCAGAGGTAGGAGGTCTGAGCATATAGCTCCGTTTTTAGCATAGCTGCACTGGCTGCTGATCAGCTCCCAGACTCAATTTAAAGTGCTGTTTTTGAGCTATAAACCCCTATGAGGACCAGGACCCTAATACCTTAGGATCCAGCCACTCTCTGCATGAATCTACTCAGACCCTGTGTTTGTCATCTGAGTCCCTACCTGATGTGCCCCACTGAGGGAGGTCTGGAGGGTGGCAACACAAGAATTGGCGGCTCTCGAATAGTTGAATGTTTGTGTTTCAACGATGCTCCTGGCACTATCATTATCAGGTAAAGATATTCCTGTTCACCCAAGAATTCGGCTTTTAGGGTAAGATTTCCCCCTTTTATGTTATTGCAGGATGAGCATTTTTAGTCAATGTTTAATATCATTTTGATGCATTTTATTTTACACACTGTACAGTCATACCTTGGCTTGAAGTAGCTTCGGGTTGAGCATTTTCGGGTTGCGCTCCGCGGCGACCCAGAAGTAACAGAACGCGTTACTTCCGGGTTTCCCTGCTCGCGAATGCGCAAACGGTCAAAATGATGTCATGCGCGGAAGCGGCAAATCGCAAATTTTTATCATTATAAGCTGCTTTGAGGTACTTTACGGAGTAAGCGACGAATAAATGCAGCTGAACAACACCATTGGCTACAACTGTGTGAACTTTAGAGATCTTAGGCCACAGTCTCGCCTGGAATAAACAGGAACAGCTCCACTCACATCGTGCCAGGGATGGATGATGTTTCCCCAGCATTCAGAAAATAAGCACCGCCTCTTTAAGGGAAAAGAACAGGTGCAAGCTGGGTTGCCTAGCACAGGTCTGCGTTACAGGCTAATCTTTTAATTTCATCTATTTCAGGAAGCAGATAGTAGGGATAAGAGCTCCTGGCTGCTTGGCAAAAGTCTCAAGTGATCAGCGCAATGTCAGGAAAGGTTAACATTTTTAATCTGCATTGTGGAGGCATTTGGAGATGAAGATTAGGACATGCTCAGGGAGGGAGTGCATTCCTGAAGCCTTGCCCTATTTAAAACTTCTAGTTTTAACCTGTCCTACGGTGCAGAGTACAAAGATAGGTGGTGACTTAATGCCAGATTCATTCATGATATGTATTAAACTCTTCTCCCAACTCCAACTGGTTGATATTATATTTTTTCCTGTATGTATCTATGTATATATACTTTTAATGCCTTTGAAACGAAGCATTTTGTGGCTTATTTATCATTTTCCTCCACACAATCAATTCCCCTACAGCTCACTAAACATATCTCTATTGAAGATGGCAATGTGTCCTTTCGTACTGGTTCCATGCGTCCTTTTATTTTGCTCCCTAAGTTACAAGCACTGGCCTCTGAAACCTGACATCTCTCTTTGTGTTCCGTTTTAATTTACAAACCTCTAATTGAATTGCACAGTTCCTGGCTAGCTTGCCCTTTCTCTTTCGCGCAGGAAATAATAAGGTTCCCAATGAGTCACCTTGTCGAGAGAACACAATTCCGTTTCCCTTGACGTTGGATTATGATTTAGCCTTTCAGTGGCAAATCTGAATACTCTCCCTCTTTCACGAAAATATGCAGTAAAACATATGCATTGAGAACTGGCAGGAATATGAGCTTTTAGAAAGCAGAGGGATTTAGATAATTAGAGTCACAATATTAACTCCTGTAGTGTATTTTTTTTAATTAAAAAAAAGACCAATTTCCCCCAACCTGGTGCCCTCCAGATGTTTTGGTCTAAAACTCCTGTCAGCCCATTTGCTATGAAGGAGTTGGTGAGAGGATGAGAAAGCAGTTATTTCATCCTCCGGCTTTTAGCAGTTGAACAGGAAGCGCAACATCACAAGAACAGAGTATCTCCTGTCATCCCACCCCTCTCGCCTTGGTTGCTGTATTGCTAAGATTTCCATGCCACCTCTGATGTCTGTAACCAAATGAACCAGAATAGTTTACTGCCCTGAAACTGCTTTGTTTCCAGATAGCTAACTTTCAACTTCAGATTCTCTGTGTTTCCATTCCCCCCCTCACACCTTAATTTTAGTTCTCCACATTTTCAAGTCAGTTAAAAATGACACAAAGGATTTTGAATGCTCATCAAAGAAAGGGATGTAAACTCAAATATTTATTCATCCTGCATTTTTTAAAACAGAGCTTCATTTAAAAAAGTATGAACAACCAAGCTGTAACTCAGAAACTGTGTTAGAAACTGAAATATGAAAGGTAGGAGCTAAATGGAACCTTAAACCTAGGTTATGGGTGCCGCAATGGAGTGTTTGGGCATGCTTTTTTATAACAAGAATACAAAACTGAAAATCAATCAAGTGCAGCTAAAGTCTTGTGTTCATTTTTCACATGGTCTAGTCCTCATCTAAAGAGTGCAAAAAACAAAACCATGCTTCCTGAAATATACTCAGAGTCAAGAGTGGATTTCATGCTCTTTATTCAGCTCATAGTGGTGAGGAGGAATGGAAGTTCCCCCAGAATGTCTGCTTTATATACTTTATTTACACAATGGGCATCACCTGATTGGCTAATTTCGGGATTCACCTGTAGGCCAATCAGGTTGTGGATTCACTTCCATCTGGAGCTGGATTGGGTGGCTCCTTTGGCCAATCAGGCTGCTGCATTCTGAATCCTATTGTTCTAGGACTAATCAGACTGATGCATTTTGTATCCTATTCAACTCAGTATATAACACTTCCCTTGCCCACCCCTCTAATATTCTTATGAGGGTCCTTCTCCATTCTTCAGAGAGTGGCTGGAAGTGGGGAGGCAGAAAAAGGCCCTCCTTTTCTTCCAGCAGTGGCAGTTTTAATCTGAAATCTTAGGCGCAGTAGTGTGCCCAGAAACTGCTGCCATTAATGAAATCCCCTGTCACAAAATGCGCCTGGAACAATGGGAGTTTCGAACACTGTGCACATGGTTTCCGAGATTCTCCTGGTCCCTGTTGGAGTAGCAAGTTGAAGCCAGGCGAGAGACAAGCTAGGAGACAGACTCACTGGGAGAGTTGTGAACCACAGCTCACTCCATCAACTCTGCTGTGGCAGGGCAGCTCCATCAGGCCTCCTCTCCCCTCAGCTGTCATTTGGGGGTAGCCATTCTAGCTGCATTAATGGGGGAAATAGGAAGCACATGTCATTTCATCAGCTTTGCTGAATGCAAAGTTCCATCGAGTATCTCCTTCCCCAGAACTGTGCCAGCTGGTCATCATAGGAACATCTGCTGTAGGAAATTGGTGGCCAAGCTTTGATTTTGATTTTTCTTTCTTTCCTTACTGTCCCTTGTGTGTCAAGGTTGTCCGCTTTTCAGTGGGTGGCGTTGCGGGTGGGCATCGGGCCCGCAGTGATCTGGCTGGGGGCGGAGGCCAACGCTATCCAGCCGCTGTCCAATCAGCACTGGCTGCGGCAAAACTTAAACCACGGTGGGGCTGTGGGACAGCCCTCTCGCGCCCTTCGCCGGATTTCCCACCCGCCCACCCTCTTTTTATGCTTTGCTATGACACCGCCTTGCTATGGACAAAAGTTTGCCCTTCTGAAACAAATCAGTAAGATATCAAATACAAAGAGAAGTGAAAGTGGGACGAGCGTACGTACACGTGGCTACAAGTGACTGTCACTTTTTCAACCCACGTTTGAAACCTATCTGGGGAAAAACCAAGCTGTTACCCATTTCCAGTCTGACAAGTCTCTTGTAGCGGCTGAGGATGGGAGTTGTAGGTCTGGATCTGCATTTTCCTCAGGGGCGGCGGGGGGGGGGGGCTTTCTAGATGAGAGGTGGTTCCTGTAAGCAGGTCGCGGAGGTCAGAATGTGAAGTTTTGAGAAGAGTCGGTGGAAGAAGATTGGAAGAAATTTAAAGACTATCTACAGAAATATTAATGAATTAATGAATGTTAGAATGATGTTGGATAAAAAGTTAAGTGGTTTTTAGCTATAACGCTATAAGGAATATGAAAAAATGGATTATTCACAGGTAAAAATTTAATGTTACAATATTTTAAGATTAAAGAATAGGATAAACAAAGAGGGAAAGGATTTGCTGAACTAATAAATTGAATTGGAATACAAAAAAGGGAGGTGTGAGGAGGTCCGGGAAACAAGCAAATGAAAGATAAGTGATAGAAAGATGGAATTGTTTTTTAACTATTTTTATTTTGTATTTTTCTTTTTTCATTTTGTAATACTTTGAAAATTTTAATAAATATCTTTTTTTAAAAAAAACAACAGAATGTGAAGTTTTGTTATTCTGATGATTTACACTGTCTGCTCTTGCTCCTGCTTTCCAGGTTCCGATATGCTACAGTGGCTTATGCAGCGCCTGCAGATTACCGACGAAGGTGAGTTTTGGCGGGAAACACGGGTGGCGTTTAGTCAAGCTTCCTCCCCACCCTTTCCCTCTTCTCTCTCCCCCCCCCCCCAGTACGGTGGTACCTTGGTTCTCAAACGCAGAAAACCTGGAAGTAAATGTTCCGGTTTTCGAATGTTTTTTGGAAGCCGAATGTCTGATGCGGCTGTTGGCTATTCTTTCCAGGGCACCTGCACCAATCAGAAGCTGCACCTTGGTTTTCAAACATTTTGGAAGTCATACTGATTTCCAGAACAGATTAAGTTTGGTGCTTTTGTTTTTGCTATTTATTTCGCGTTTTGGTTTTTGAGGCTTTTAATTCGTTTTTGCGACTGTATGGAACCCAGTTCAGCTACTGATTGATTGATTGATTGATTGATTGATGGATTGTGTGACTGCGGAAATGGATAAAAGCCCCCCCCATCCAAACAATGACTATCATCAGTGCAGGGAAGAAGAAAAAATAATTTTCATCATCTCCAATACTGTCTTATTTATTGAATAGTACCGTACATTGATTATTGCTTTCATTTTATGGATCGATGGTCTCGTTAGATAGTAAAATTCATGTTAAATTGCTGCTTTAGGGGTTGTTTTTAAAATTCTGGAACAGATTAATCCGTTTTGCATTACTTTCTATGGGAAAGCTCGCCTTGGTTTTGGAATGCTTTGGTTTTGGAACGGACTTCTGGAACGGATTAAGTTTGAGAACCACTGTATTTGAATTCTTGTCTTTTTAATAGCTGGTTGTTTCTGCATGTTTGGCTGTGCTCTGTGTGCACCAGTGAAGGCAGCTGATATCTTTCTTTTTTAGAGGCACTCAGTTTGGGAAGTATGATTATCAGGTACGGATACATCTATCCTCTTCAGGATTCGAAGAATCTGAATCTCAGACCAGACAGCAGCCTCTACAGGTTTCAGGTGAGCAGAGCAGTGAGCCACAAGCAGAAGAAATGGAAGCCTGCTAAGGTCTTTTAGACTTTTCACATAAACCTCATTCACATATCAGGTTAAAACCTTTTTCAACTCAAGGTTCACATTGCTTCATAGACAACTGCACTGAGGCTGCAACCCAGAGGAACTGGGACTCAAGCTGCAGAGAGAACTCTCTACATTTCTACAGTCAGCAGTGCTCCAGCCATGCAAAAAATGGACTCTCCATCCTAGCAAGGCCTTATCCCAGTTCAAAACACTTGAGTCCCAGTGAGGGGTGTGGCCTAGGAAGTAGGGGCGTGGCCTAGGGGGAGAGAGAGAGACTGTTGCATGTGGCCTGGAAGGCCCACTTGGCCTCTGGGCCTGAGGTTCACCACCCTTCCATGAAACCATGGATAAAATTAACAGTGGTTAAATGTGAAAGAGCAGCATGCTAATTCTTGTTGCTGAAATTGTGGGCACTTCGCTCTTACCTGAAGGGACACAGGTGGCGCTGTGGGTTAAACCACAGAGCCTAGGACTTGCTGATCAGAAGGTCGGCGGTTTGAATCTCTGTGATGGGGTGAGCTACCTGCTCCTTCCAACCCAGCAGTTCGAAAGCACGCCAGTGCAAGTAGATAAATAGGTACCACTCCAGCAGGAAGGTAAATGGCATTTCCGTGCGCTGCTCTGGTTTGCCAGAAGCGGCTTAGTCATGCTGGCCACATGACCCGGAAGCTGTATACTGGCTCCCTCGGCCAATAAAGTGAAATGAGCGCCGCAACCCAGAGTCAGCCACAACTGGACCTAATGGTCAGGGGTTCCTTTAGCTTTTACCCGGCTCCAACTGGTGCCACTCTAGGGAGGAAATAAGCCAAAGCAAGGGTGCCAACGGGAATAAAATGGGAGGGGGGCAGGTATGCCCCACCCCACATAATCAATTACAAAACGCCCACACCATTTGAATGGAATGCCCATTTGAGGGGTGTCTGCCCTCCCCCAATATTTTATCGGGGGGTAAAGGGACCTCAGCCTATAGGGGTTGGCTCCTGTGAGTCATAGTCTGGCTTGGCATCTTTACTGAACCGGGACTCGTTTTCACCAAACCATGAGTGGTAAGCCAGGAACAAATCTTGGCTTCAGATTGTGGTTCATTTGAAGAGAAACCACAAGCCTGGATTCGGATGTAATGAAAAGCCAGAGTATTACTTGATTCTTCCCTAGTGCTGTAGCACGTGGGATGGGGGTCACAAACAGGGACCTTTCAAGCAACATCCATCTGCATGCTCCTTGTTCATGTTAAGCGATGCTTTTATTTTAACGATGGCTTAATAGGATAGGTGAAGTGGGCCACAGACATTAAGACTTCTTTAAAGCCTTTGGCAATTCATTCCTGCATGAGTTCGCTCTTAACTCTGAGAAGCTTCTCACAGTCCTTTCAATCTGTGACTTTGCCTTATCTTTCACCTCGGTCCTTCTTTGTCAGCCTTTAGGAAACGTTGAAAGATATCCTTATTTGGAAGACTTTTTCAGTGGCTTCATCATGCTACATTTAGCTTTTTTAAATGTTTTAACTAGATTGTTTTAATGTTAGCAGGTGCGCGGCTCAAATAACTGCGTAGGGGTGCCGTAGAGGAAGGGCTGCAGCTGTAATTTTACTGTTCATTATTTTTATACTGTGATCTGTGTACATGTCACTTCACAAAGAATAGGTATGACGGGTTTCTCCCCTCAGGGGTTCAGCTACCTAAAAATACGCACAAGGAAAATTATTCTCTTCTTTGTTGGGTCCCTTTCCCGGCTGTGCTGCACTCTGAGGGCAGTTTTTGTTAACTCAGCAAGGCCCCAGCACTAAGTTAGCCAAAGGACATCATTTTTATTACAATCTGCTTCAGTGTCCCCCTTTAAATGAATTTATCGCTGATCTCCCTTTCTCCCTCTAGGTCTCCCTTTCTGCACCACTGCAGGCCTCACTCACCTTCTCTTTTAACCCTGCAGCCTTCTGCCTCTGTACCCATCCTTGCTTCTTTCTCATTTTACCACCAAAAGCCGGCATCCCATAGCACTCTTGTTTTTGTTTTGAAATAATTTTTATTTGATTTTACAAGTATAAAGTTATAACAATACCAAATATATGTTCATGTTTAGAGATTTCTCTGAATCTCCAGACTCACCACCACCCCCTCCCTGGGTCATATTGTCAACATTTTCAACTGCATAATATTTCATCATCCATATTTTATATCTCTCCATATTGCCCATAGTCTTTGTTACATTACAAGTGTTATTAGAATCCTCCAGTGTTTTCATTTGTTTACAGTGGTCTCCTAAATAAATTATAAATCTTTTTCCATAGCACTCTTCTATTTGCATTGCCACAAGCCTCTCATTTCTGTCACTCATCCAACATGTCTGTTTGTCCACCCCTTTCCCCCTCATTTTCCCTCTCTCCCTTCACACCATAGTGCTCACCAGGCCCAAGCAAAGCTTGTCTGAGGCCCTGGGCAGGAGTCGTTTTACAATAAAGTTATAAACACAAACAAAAAAGCACCTGGTTCCTTGCAAGGATCCACTGGCTGGCTTTGGCCTCCTAGGCCCAGGGCAAGTGTACATTTGGGACCCACACCTGTATGGCTCTGATGTGCGGTCTTTTCTCTCTCTACCCCTATCTTGGTTACTTCCTCTTTCTCCATCTTACTGGGTCCTCGGTTGCTCCCTTTCCCTTCCTCCAGTTCCCGTTTTCCTCTGCTTCTCTTTATTGTTCCCCCACTCCACCCCATCTGTACTTCTCCTCACTGAATTTGTCAGCAACAGTACACAAAAACTCTCATTTTTAACCCCCTGACAGAACCTGTCAGAGACCGGTTGCCTGGGAAGTTGGCAACAATTCAGGCGAAGAGGAAGCAATGACAATGTAGTGACACAGCATCCTCCCATTCCCCCCCCCCCCCGTCTCTCTCACATACACACACAGGAAGGGTGTAGAGATGTTGGAAAATTCTGGTGGAAGGAGGAATGGAAATCGTTGATGTTCACTTACCCATCTCATTTCCCGGACAGATGTCAATTCGGCAAATTTGATTTGCATTCACTGTTGTTGTTGTTTTCAGTCTGCATCTGTTAGTCTCCAGTGGATAACTCTCTCCAATTGCATTGTGTTTCCTTTGCATTGAAAGGAATGGTGTGGAATAACATGATAATTCCGTGATTAATTGTGCAAAATTTCGCTATAGCAGACAGTGTGGCCGAATAACATGGTTTTACGAAAGGCTGAAATGCAGTGGAATGGAAGCAGCTCTGCACGTGACAAATATGGGTCGGAATGGAAACCAATACCTTCTTACATCCCTAGTTGGGTGGACCTAACCTATTTGGACCAGAAAGTGGGAAGGGGCCATGAACAATCATTTAAAAACCTCAGAGTGGTGTTCACATAGAGAGAGAGCTGCAGCTGCAACATCCCGTGACAGTTACTATTCCAAGTGTTGTTGTTTATATTTGTATAACCACCCTTCATTTGCAGATATCAGGGTGGCTCAGAGCATAAAAACACATGATAAAAACACGAAATACATATAAAAAGCAAGAACAGAAACAAAACAATAGGCCCCACCCCCAAAGATTGGGGGCTTGCCTCTCCCTGCCTTTTTTATTTAGTTTGATTCTTCTGTTTTCCAGGCCTCATTCAGAATGGATATAAAATTGCTGAGAACATACATTTACAAAAACATTAAAAATATTCAGGGCTGCCAGACACATGTCAGCTGGTAGAATGATTTAGAAGAATTTAGTTAAAGAATCAATTGATAACCTGGTTCTTAGTTTTTGTGTTCTTTCTTACAGACACCGTATTTTTGGCCGACTCAGCAGTGGGCAGCAGATGATACAGACTATGGTAAGCCATAAGATCGGGGAGGCACTCTCTGCCCTTTTTAGTGAAATCTTAAAGGTGTAGATCCATAGCTGTCAACTTTTACCTTTTTTTAAAGGGAAATTCCCTTATTCTGAATAGGATTCCTCGCAAGAAAAGGGAAAAGTTGACAGCTCTGTGTAAATCATGTGCACTTGGAGGAAAAGATGGAGTAAGTGTTTGTATGAACTCCAAAGATGATGTTTGTAGAAATTAATCAGTTCTGGGAAAGGTCCGGTGGTACCTTGGTTTCCTAACATCTCTGTTGACGAATATTCGGTTTACGTACATCGTAAACCCGGAAGTAAATGCTTTGGTTTTTGAACACACCTCGGAAGTCGAACATGCCACTCAGCTTCCGCTGAGTGCAAGATCCTGAGGCCTAGCTGTCGGCTGTTGAGTCCTTGGTTTTCGAACATTTCAGAACCTGAACGGTCTTCCGGAATGGATTATGTGCGGAAACTGAGGTACTTCACTTTGAAGAGGAGGGTACCCACTTACACTTTCATTTTGACTATCATTTAAAAAAAAAATGATTTAGAAAACATTCAGATACAGTGGTACAGTGGTTAAGAACTTAATTTGTTCTGGAGGTCCGTTCTTAACCTGAAACTGTTCTTAATCTGAGGTACCACTTTAGCTAATGGGGCCTCCCGCTGCTGCGCGATTTCTGTTCTCATCCTGAAGCAAAGCTCTTAACCCGAGGTACTATTTCTGGGTTAGGAGAGTCTGTAACCTGAAGCATCTGTAACCCGAGGTACCACTGTATATGATGCGTTGGACCCTTCCTAGGACTGTAGTACTTCAAGGTACGCATGGGATGTTCACATGTTTAAGCACCCCTTCATATGAAGGCAATCCATTCATATTGAAAGCTGGCACCTAGGAGAAAGCTAGGTCAGAATCCATTCTCCCTGACATGCTAGCTATCCACAGGTAGGGAGTTTTTAACATAGCAGAGCATCTGAATTTACAGCCTTCCACCTGTAGACTGGAGTGTAACAGTACAGGTAAAAGCTGTGTCACTTGATAATTCTGAACATCTTTAATTGCCTTAGGCCTGGTCAGTGGTGTGGTGGCAGGTTCCTGAAACTATAGCCTCATAGACGCTGCTCCATGTGGCAAGTTGCAATGTGAAGCAGTACCTCGCACAATTCTGGCAGTGCTGAAACTACCAAAAAGAAGGATTGAAATGACATGTTATGCCAATCCACACACAGAGAGCCAAGATGCATTGATTGCATATGCGAATTGGGCCATCTGTTTCTTATACTTTTTAGAGAATGTATGTGAATTTTGTTCCCCACTTTAAGCCTTAAATAAAGAATAAGATTATGTTTTATTAAAGAAATATTCCACAGTCTGATGCACCCTTACGTGGGACTAAGTCGACTGAACTTTGGTTTAGCTCAGGGGTAGGCAACCTAAGGCCCAGGGGCCAGATGCGGCCCAATCACCTTCTCAATCCGGCCCGCGGACGGTCCAGGAATCAGCCTGTTTTTACATGAGTAGAATGTGCCCTTTTATTTAAAATTCATCTCTGGGTTATTTGTGGGGCCTGCCTGGTGTTTTTACATGAGTAGAATGTGTGCTGTTATTTAAAATGCATCTCTGGATTATTTGTTGGGCATAGGAATTCGTAATTCTTTTTTCAAAATTTAGTCTGGGCCCCCACATGGTCTGTAGTACGGTGGACCAGCCCACGGCTGAAAAAGGTTGCTGACCCCTGGTTTAGCTATTAGTTTACTCAGAGTAGACCCATTGAAATGTATGGGCATTTCTAACCGAGGTCCGTTCTTTTCAGTTGGTCCATTTTGCATATAGCTTGATTGGATGCGGCCCTTACTTTTGCATAAAAGTGCTACAGGATTGGACTAAACTTCTCCGGCTTAATTTGGTTTGTGGAATGTGTTATTAGAAATGTGTTAATTTGGCTCCTTAACCTGCCTTCCTCTGCACCTCATTGCCACATGAATATGTAGCTGAGACACCAGAAATTAGCAAACTGGCTTTAACCAGAGCACAAGGTTAGAATTCACAGTGGGAAAATAAGAACGGAGCAATAAAAACACCACACAAGTCGAACAAACTGACACACACACCCTCAGAACATTTTCTCATGCACGACACCAATTTTATGTTGAAATGAAACTGCCGTTCCTTTTCCAGTCATGTTGATATTAGCCAAACCTGCAATTGTGCTGCATTTATTACCCTCTACCTGTGTTAATTATACGCTGCTTAAATTGCTAGCTTTTATGGACACACTGCCTAGTTAAGAGAAATAATTTCCATAGTTAGATATTTTAGTTCCAATAGCTTCAATAAGACTTCCGGATAAAACAAAGAGTGGGAAAGATCCCTTCTTATAGTAAATTCTAGATGTGCATGCCAGGAAAATAGGAGCACTCTCTGCTGAATGAGCTTCTGTAGGAAGTGTGGTCATTTGTACTTGAATTCAAAGCCATTCAGAACAACATACAGCTGTTCTGATCTTAGTCCTATACACATTAGTCCTATACACATTAAGAAAAAAGTTACAATCACAGTGAAGCTTACTAACACCACTTAGAATATTCCCCCCTCCTACATTTGCCCTAAGCTTCCCGCTGCACCAGAGTTGTCACCATAATGCAGATTCCTTTCGCTATCCCTGTGGAAATCACCTATTGTGGAAAACAGCATTGGCTGGAGACACAAGCTTATGTGGATCTTGCGCCATGTGGATTCACCTGGGACAGAATCTTTATTTGGAAAAGATGTAATTTTACTTTTCTTTCACTGGGCCTTCTCATTAATTACATGTGTATGTTGTTGTTTTTCATCCCCAGCCATCTACCTAGCCAAGAAAAATATCAAAAGGAAAGGAGTTTTAGAAGAATACGAAAAGGTAAGAAAGTATTATGGCATCTTGTGCAAGCTTTTGGCTAAGCATCTAGGGGGTGGAGGTGTCTTGGCGCGGTGGGTTAAACCACAGAGCCTAGGACTTGCCGATCAGAAGGTTGGCGGTTGGAATCCCCGCGACGGGGTGAGCTCCCGTTGCTCGGTCCCTGCTCCTGCCAACCTAGCAGTACGAAAGCACGTCAAAGTGCAAGTAGATAAATACCGTATTTTTCGCCCTATAGGACGCAACGTCCCATAAGGCGCACCTAGTTTTTTGGGGGGGAAATAAAGGGGGGGAATTATTTCCCCCCCAGGCGCGGGGCTGGGGCGGGGGAAGCCCGAGCTTCCCCCGACCCCAGCCCCCAGAACAGGCAACTCTCCGCAAGCCGTGGGAGCCCAGCGCCAGGCTCCCGTGCCTTGCGGAAAGCTGCACCAAGCCTGGGCACGCTGAACTCAGCGCACGCAGGCTTCAGCGTGCAGGCCACTCTCCGCAAGCTGCGGGAGCCCGGCGCTGGGCTCTCGCGCCTTGCGCACAGCTACCCGAAGCCCGGGTGCGACTGCTTAGCGCGCCGGGTCTTTGGGGTGCAGGCAGCTCTGCCAAGCCGGGGGAGCCCGGGGGGAACTCCCGCGGGCTCCCAAGGCTTGCGGATAGCTTCCTGAAGCCTGGAGAGCGAGAGGGGTCAGTGCGCACCGACCCCTCTCGCTCTCCAGGCTTCAGCGAAAGCCTGCATTTGCCCCATAGGACGCACACACATTTCCCCTTCATTTTTGGAGGGGGAAAAAGTGCGTCCTATAGGGCGAAAAATACGGTAGGTACTGCTCCGGCAGGAAAGTAAATGGCGTTTCCGTGCGCTGCTCTGGTTTGCCAGAAGTGGCTTAGTCATGCTGGCCACATGACCCGGAAGCTGTACGCCGACTCCCTTGGCCAATAAAGCGAGATGAGCGCCGCAACCCCAGAGTCGGTCACGACTGGACCTAATGGTCAGGGGCCCTTTTACCTTTACCTTTAATATTTGCTTTAAGGGCCCC